>NC_060180.1:23340750-23640750 GCF_021184085.1 Oncorhynchus gorbuscha
TGCTTCAGGTCCAGATTAACCCAACAGGAGGTTTGCCTCAGGTGAAATAATTGTGCACATTAAGGGTACAGAGTTTTTCCTTGTCAGGTTCACATGGTGGCCTGGTCAAGTTCAAACTCAGGGCCCTAAGTATAATGTAGACTGCAAAAAATGACACAGTTACACACTTCCAATGCACTTTTTCCAGTTTAACATCTCAAAAAAATGAGTAGCATTAAGCCCATTGAAACCAGTCTCCCTTATCGCCATGGCACTCCTCCATACTCCTTATTTTCTCTCTGTCTAGCTAACTCTCTTTCTCTCCTCCTCTCTTGATCCATCTGTGTGGTATACAATTGTTGTTGTTTTTTTTCACGTGCGTTCCTCCGTGTGTGTGTGTGTGTGTGTGGGGTCACAGTGCGAAGCGGGGCACGGGCATAGAGCGTTCTCAGAGCAGCACGTGGGAGAGTGGCGAGGAGAGCAGGAACAAGCTGGTGAAGGCTGCTTCCACCTCCAAACTGCTGGCCAAGGTGGTGAAGAACGCGGATAAGTGAGTGGCTGATGGGACCCCCATCACAACTCTTATACAGTGTCAATGCGTACTCCAGATACAGTGGTACATCAGAATTGAATTCCGGTTATGTTTTGCCTGCGTTCACTTTATGGGGTATATGAGAGTACTGTACCTTCCAGACATGAAACTCTCCTCCAATCACTATGACAACCCCTTAATTCCCTAGATTTGTTTTCATCCAAAGTCCCTCCCTAATATAGGATGCTGCTCAATTGGCCCAACTGTCAGACTGTCACCCTGTCACTTTGTTTTTGTCAACACACGTCACGGGCTGTCCTAATGGCTATTTCTCCATTCTCTTCCAGGCATAAAGACCCAGTAATCAGCCAAGGTGAATTACACTCCCTTATCGTTCACTGTCTTCTCCATGTAGCACATCCACCACCGCATATTGGAACCACTAGACCTATGCACTGTAGTATAGCCTTTTTGGAACAATTGGAACATTGTACAATATGATACAAAGTCAACTAAAGTATGTTCTCATTGGCCTTTATGAAAGTGCTACACTGAAGTATCTCTGTTTTAAGAGGAGCTGTATTTCAAAGCGTCTTGTGTTTCTTTCCAACGTGCCCTTATCCTATTGTGTAGACCCAACTAGTCATATTTTTCTTCTTCGGGCCATTCGAGCTCTTCGCCCCCGTGTACTGTCATTGTGTGCGTGTGTGTTTTGAGTGACGTTGTTTCTGTCTCATGACCAGCCAAAATGTCAACCCGCGAGAAAAACAGCCAAGCTGGTAAGTTGACAACAGAGAGCGAGAGCTAGCAGCCTTGGAGCAGGCGCTTCTCCACCCTCCGCTTTTTTTCCCGTCTGATTTCCCTCTTCCTCGATCTATCTTTCTTTGCCACTCTCTTCATCGGGTCAAGTACAGACATGATCTTTCCCTCCCATCTGCACCCTCACTCGCCTATTTCTCTCCATCTTTCTCTGTCCTCTATCACTCCCTCAAATACAGAAATACCCCCCCCCCCCCATACTTTCTCACCCTCCTCCATGCCATTGTCCTCAGGCGATGCCCAGCCTAAATAAAGGGCATAGCTTAGCCGGTATGCCACGCCCCACTGTGCCCCGTTGCCACTTAACATAGTGTCGTCCGGCTAAAAGTGTCCTTCTCTTGGCTCGGGCAGGTCATGTGAGGAATGTGGTTGGTTCTGAGATGGCTGGGCGGGGCGCTCGCTAACTTGATTAGCTCCACAGACAGACCGACACTTAGGACTAAAATTCAGCTAATTCGGGCCTTTTACCGGCATTAATTGACACAGATATAAAAGGGAAACCATCAGTTAAATAAGAATATCACAGACCATGGCTACACTTATTTGTGTCCACAAGGCACTTAATTGTGTCCCTTTGTACCAGTAAATGCTAGCTAGTCATAAACTACGTAATTCCTGTGATGGATTCTGAACCTTCAGTGCTGGGTTCTACTGTATCCTCCCCCTCAATTTGAGAAAACTGGATGAAAGCCCTCACTATTTTATGAGCAATGTTGAAATTGTGTGCCTCTCCACCAAATCTCCCTCTCCCCCTATTGTCTTCTCACTTGGAGAGTAGAGCCCTAACCCCACGGAGCTGGAACGAGCGGACGCGGGAAACGCACACATTCCACTGATACCAGTCTCCCACAAATCCCCCCCCCCCTCTTTTTGCTCTCTCTCTTCCTCCTCTTCTCTTTGTTCTTCTATCCTCCTATCACGTCTTCTTATTTCAGCTGGGTTTGGTGTTGCTGACTCACTGCTTTGCGCCGGTGCACGGCATCCAACGCTTCTCTCGGTCTGTCCGTGTCTGTCTCCTCGTCTGTCTGTACAGTGTCTCGTCCCAACTCATCGGGCTTCTCTAGGCTTTTTGAGGTGTTTATGTTTTAGTTTTTTGTTTTTAATAATGAGAAAAGTGTTCTCAAACCAAGTGATTATGTGTGCCGGTGGGGAGCGTGGTGAGCAGTCAGGCTGCTGAGATTCTTCTGTTAATGGACTAAACTCATGTCATACAGTCTCGGTCTCATGACACATTAACCTTTATTACCTTAACAGGGTTTTCTTGTGTGAGAAATACCACTCCGACCTGGGTACAAATACTTATTTGAGTGTTTGCTCTCGCCTGCCTGAATACTTCACAAGTATTTTCAATCATTTCTGATAGTATTTGAACCCAGCTATGCCCCTGCTATTATGTTTACCTGTGCCGATACTGAATGCTGAATGTGTGTGCAAAAGCATGGGTTTTAGTATCCAACAGATCTCCTCAGTATATAACAAGTCAAAATGGCGATCGTGATTTTCGTTTCTGTCGGTCTCCTCCGCAGAGGGAGACTACATCAAGATGTTCATGCGTGGTCGACCCATCACCATGTTCATCCCCGCGGACGTGGAGAACTACGAGGACGTGCGCACAGAGCTGCCTCCGGAGAGACTCAAACTGGAGTGGGTGTATCCTTTCGTCTCAGCACGGGTCCCCAAACGCTCTCACTCTGTATGTCCCTGACCTCGGTCCTTCTGTTGTCTGTCTGGGGATCAAAGCAAAATGGTGGATGTCTTCTGGGTCTTCACTCTCACCTTTCCAGTTGTTTTCACATTGCAGATGACGAAAATGAGACTGGTAGAATGAGCCAGTTCTGCTCTTAAGATGTGTCCCGTTTGAGGTCTCTCGTGTTTCCCTCGATGGGTTTCCTTCTGCGTGTTCTGTTGTGTTTCCTTGACTCCCGATGTCAGGTATGGCTACAGGGGGAAAGACTGCCGAGCCAACGTGTACCTGCTCCCTACAGGGGAGAGTGTTTACTTTATTGCCTCTGTGGTCGTGCTCTTCAACTACGAGGAGAGGACACAGCGCCACTACCTCGGCCACACAGACAGTGTCAAATGGTGAGCTGGTATCCTGTTCCACTGTCATTTCCTTTTGTTTTGTTTTGGTATTTATTGTTTGACACAAAACGGTGAGTTGGTGGCAACTGGGAGTTTTTGGTCAGACTTGGTTGTGTAGTATGGTGTTGATTTTCATACGGTCACCTACGCAGTACCATGGGCTGTGTATCCCGGAGACAGTAGATAACATACACTAGATACAGAAGGTAGTATAATATGTCCCCAAGTGTCTGAGAACTATATAAACACTTCAAATAAAACCTTTCACCCGGATTAAGCAAATACTTGTCACAGACACAATGGCTCCTACACTAACCGTCGTGTAACTGACACCTCCAGCTCAACTGTCTCAGGCTTCCATCCTCCCAGGAGCCTCTTAAGATCAACGTACTATGCAAATTAGATGTAAATGTCTTCTGTCCGGGTGAGCGAGAAGTGGGAGAGTCAAATGAGTCTGTGCGATACTCAGACCTGTATTATGTTTGAAACGATACGCCTCACCTCCTCCCATCAGGCCGTGGGCCAGGCATGCACACAGGCCTGCTCAGTCAAACAGCTCCCTCTCATCAGGCCGTGGGCCAGGCATGCACACAGGCCTGCTCAGTCAAACAGCTCCCTCTCATCAGGCCGTGGGCCAGGCATGCACACAGGCCTGCTCAGTCAAACAGCTCCCTCTCATCAGGCCGTGGGCCAGGCATGCACACAGGCCTGCTCAGTCAAACAGCTCCCTCTCATCAGGCCGTGGGCCAGGCATGCACACAGGCCTGCTCAGTCAAACAGCTCCCTCACATCAGGCCATGGGCCAGGCATACACACAGGCCTGCTCAGTCAAACAGCTCCCTCACATCAGGCCGTGGGCCAGGCATGCACACAGGCCTGCTCAGTCAAACAGCTCCCTCCCATCAGGCCGTGGGCCAGG
The DNA here is from genome assembly GCF_021184085.1 of Oncorhynchus gorbuscha. Taxonomy (NCBI): domain Eukaryota; kingdom Metazoa; phylum Chordata; class Actinopteri; order Salmoniformes; family Salmonidae; genus Oncorhynchus; species Oncorhynchus gorbuscha. The sequence continues at coordinate 23,345,082 of NC_060180.1, forward strand.
CATGCACACAGGCCTGCTCAGTCAAACAGCTCCCTCCCATCAGGCCGTGGGCCAGGCATGCACACAGGCCTGCTCAGTCAAACAGCTCCCTCTCATCAGGCCGTGGGCCAGGCATGCACACAGGCCTGCTCAGTCAAACAGCTCCCTCTCATCAGGCCGTGGGCCAGGCATGCACACAGGCCTGCTCAGTCAAACAGCTCCCTCTCATCAGGCCGTGGGCCAGGCATGCACACAGGCCTGCTCAGTCAAACAGCTCCCTCTCATCAGGCCGTGGGCCAGGCATGCACACAGGCCTGCTCAGTCAAACAGCTCCCTCCCATCAGGCCGTGGGCCAGGCATGCACACAGGCCTGCTCAGTCAAACAGCTCCCTCTCATCTAGCTTCAGTTTACGCCTGACATACTCCACTCATTACTACGGTTTGTTGCTGACTGTAGGCGGTTTCAGCAGGGAGGTAGTGTCCTACGCGCGAGACACGTTTCATGTTTTTTGATCTCGTTCTCCTTGTGTCTCTCTCAGCCTTGCCGTTCACCCTGATAAGATCCGCATTGCCACGGGACAGATTGCAGGAGTGGATAAGGATGGGCGGGTGAGTCACTGTCCCACCTCGTCACCTATTCCTCACCCCTCAACTTTCTGCTGGCTAAATCTTTTAATGATATGACCGGCAGTGTGACATTTCATGTTTGTTCAACCTGTTTTCTTCCCCGTCACACACACACACACACACACGCAACTATGCAAGTCACAGGGTTTCAAATGTCACCTCGGTGACACCAAAGGGGTTTTCCAAGGAACTTAAAGGAAAACTCCACCCCAAAAACGATATTTTGGTATTTGTTTCGTTAGTCTGTTGTTGACATAGTCCCAACATATTTTGGTTGTCAGCAATTAAGGTTTCAAGATATGTACGTTTCAAAATACACAAATACATAAATCATCCCTGTATGATGCATTTTACATCACATGATCGAAAACGCATCATACGGGGATGATTTCTGTATTTTTGTATTTTGAAACTTACATATCTTGAAAACTTGAATGCAGACAAGCAAAACATTCTGGGACTATGTCAACATTGGACTAAGAGAAACAAATACCAAAATAAGTGGGAGTTTTCCTTTAAGGAGTCTTATACCAGCCTGCCAAATAAAGAATGACATGTCTATCTGTGGTTATATTTAAAAGCCTAATCCTTGTTTGCACAATGTCTCTTCTTGTGTACAGTATTTCTGCTTGCGTTGCACATTCAGGCTCACTCATGTCTTTGACAGGCACCTCCAGACACCAGTGCCTCATATTTACTCAAGCATACCAATAATCCATACTCTAATGCAACTCATTATGTTTAAGCTCTCTGGGTGCAAACATGTCAGACTGGCTCTAACCTTCCTCGAATGAAGAGGATCCTGTCTGTCAGTGAGCCAGATATTTGACAACTTACTGACTGTAACTGTTGAATGCTTTCTCAAGTCTTCAAGATGGCTTCCTTTCCTTTCCTTTCCTCACCTCCTTCTCCTTTTTCCTTAATGATCACGGATCTTTAGAGGATGCGATAGGTAAAAAAGCAATTGGCTGGGATTCAATCGAGTTATTTTATCTGCCAGTGCGTGTGAACATGAGGAGACGAGCAAAGGAAGGTTGTAAAGGAGTATCGCCGACCCAACCGAGACATGCACGTTTCTGGTTAGGGAACACAGTGAAAAGCTGAGAGCTGGTCAGATGTTGTGTTGGCCTCTCCTCATCTGCCGCTGACTGTGAAGGGAAGGAAACAAGGAAAGGATGCTGTCGAGAAGAATACACTGTAAATGCAACCGTAGGGTCTGAGTTTGGCTACACAGAGAGTTCAATGACGTGTGCGTTCTCTTCTTCTCCCCCTGCAGCCACTGCAGCCCCATGTGAGAGTGTGGGATTCGGTCAGCCTGTCCACCCTGCAGGTCATCGGCCTGGGCACCTTCGAGAGAGGGGTGGGCTCCCTGGCCTTCTCCAAAGCGGTGGGCACCCCTAGCACCACTCCTAACACCTCCAATGATATGATCAAGGACGTTTTAGTCATTATGGGAAATATGGTTACTATAGTGTGGTAATTCATGTGAGACTCCATCCTGGGAAGTGTACCGATCCTACAGGTACCGATCCATAGTTCTACGTAATCACATCGCAGCCCGTGGTTAGTGGGTCTAAATAAGATGCTCTAGAATCAGGTCTGGGGTTCTAGGTGCTGTGTGTTTCTGAACCGAGCCCTTTCGTGATCAGGCTCGCGGGTCCCGAGTGGTGTCGTTGTGGTGTTGAGCACCTCACATGCTCTCTAATCAGTAGTAGTTTAGCGTTACTATTCTCTCCCTGTCCTCCGTTAGCACATTCCAGAACTCTGCTTTTACAGTCCGGGCTCCCTTCACAGGCGAACTACGCACGCACACGCTCACGCTCACACACATACGCCATGACCCATTTCCATAAAAACGAGCGCACACACACACACACACACACACACACACACACACACACACACACACACACACACACACACACACACACACACACACACACACACACACACACACACACACACACACACACACACACACACACACACACACACACACACACACACATTCTAGGTTAAGTGAATCATTATCCTCTTATGCTATCAGAGGTCTAGCTAAGCAGTGGATTTGCTTTATTAAGGATGAGTACATCCTGAACGAAGGATGATGACACATCGTATGCCGTCGCTGATACCATATGCCAAGTCGACTTAATGGCTAAGCGCTTAGAAGTTTATTGGTTATTCCTGCTAGCTTTATGGCCATTTATGCAACAGGTTGATTCATGTCTAGAATGTTCCATGCCCTCTCACCGACCTACAGTATATAACAGATAATATGCACTATCAAAGAATAGCAGGCATAAACTGGAATTATGTTATGGCAGATTTATTCAATTGCAGACAATAGGATCTGTGTTTCACACAAGCTTTACAGACATGAAGACACCCTGTTTCCTCCTGCGTTTCTCCTACAGGACTCGGGCACACACCTGGCGGTGATTGATGATTGTAACGACCACATGTTGACTGTCTGGGACTGGCAGAAGAAATCCAAGATCGCTGAAATCAAGGTCAGAGTTACCTGGGTTGTTTTTCTACTGTGTAATTCTGCGTGAAATGCGTAAATCATTGGCTTTTTTGACGATTGGGTTATGAAAATGGATCTTCTTTTTAGCTGTACATGATCTCTGTTTCACCTTCTCTAGTCTACAAATGAGGTGGTGCTTGTGGTGGAGTTCCACCCTACTGATGCCAACACCATAGTAACCTGTGGCAAGTCCCACATCTTCTTCTGGACCTGGGCTGGCACCTCGCTGGCACGCAAGCAGGGCATCTTCGGGGTGAGGACACACCTTAATACTCTTTTTTTGAAAGACTTGTTCAGGACTTAAAAGCGTGTAAAGATCTGCTTGAGCCAGGCAAAACAGAGGAGTGCACTTAACGGTTGTTTTTACACATTGGCGTCACAATAACCTTAAGTGCCTTGAATAATGGTGTGGTGTCAGAAAATGATGTATCCCTTACGTAATTGAACATTACGCGTACACCTGCTCTGTCTCTAGTCTCCCTTAAACACATCCACAATGCATTTATTACGAAATAACTCGCTCGACTTCTCTTCCTGCTCAGAAATATGAAAAACCCAAGTTTGTTCAGTGTCTGGCCTTCCTCAACAACGGGGACATCCTGACTGGAGACTCTGGAGGCATCATGTTGATATGGAGAAGGAGCACAGTGGAGCCGAGCCCAGGGAAGGGACCCAAAGGTTCACTACACACCTTCTATACCTTCTAGCTTACACTGCCTTAAAGGCCCAGTGCAGTCAAAAATGTGATTGTCCTGTGTTTTTATGTATATTTCCACACTATGAGTTTGGCATAATAGTGTGAAATTGTGATAATGCCTTTTTAGTGTAAGGGCTGTTTGAAAAGACTGCCTGCAATGTCATTCTGTTTCGGTGACATGGAGTCTGGTGACATCACCAAGTGGAGCCAGCACCTAGTGGGAGCCAGCACCTAGTGGGAGCCAGCACCTAGTGGGAGCCAGCACCTAGTGGAGCTAGCACCTAGTGGAGCCAGCACCTAGTGGAGCCAGCACCTAGTGGAGCTAGCACCTAGTGGAGCCAGTACCTAGTGGAGCCAGCACCTAGTGGGAGCCAGCACCTAGTGGAGCCAGCACCTAGTGGGAGCCAGCACCTAGTGGAGCCAGCACCTAGTGGAGCCAGCACCTAGTGGAGCCAGCACCTAGTGGAGCCAACATCTAGTGGAGCCAGCACCTAGTGGAGCCAGTACCTAGTGGAGCCAGCACTTAGTGGAGCCAGCACTTAGTGGAGCCAGCACCTAGTGGAGCCAGCACCTAGTGGAGCCAACACCTAGTGGAGCCAGTACCTAGTGGAGCCAACACCTAGTGGAGCCAGCACCAAGTGGAGCCAGCACCAAGTGGAGCCAGCACCAAGTGGAGCCAGGACCTAGTGGAGCCAGCACTTAGTGGAGCTAGTACCTAGTGGAGCCAGTACCTAGTGGAGCCAGTACCTAGTGGAGCCAACACCTAGTGGATAAGAGCGTCTGCTAAATGACTTAAATGTAAATGTAAATGGAGCCGGCACCTAGTGGAGCCGGCACCTAGTGGAGCCGGCACCTAGTGGAGCCGGCACCTAGTGGAGCCGGCACCTAGTGGAGCCGGTACCTAGTGGAGCCGGTACCTAGTGGAGCCGGTACCTAGTGGAGCCGGCACCTAGTGGAGCCAGTACCTAGTGGAGCCAGTACCTAGTGGATCCAACACCTAGTGGAGCCAGCACCTAGTGGAGCCAGCACCTAGTGGAGTCAGCACCTAGTGGAGCCAGCACCTAGTGGGAGCCAGCACCTAGTGGGAGCTAGCACCTAGTGGGAGCTAGCACCTAGTGGAGTCAGCACGTAGTGGAGTCAGCACGTAGTGGAGCCAGCACCTAGTGGGAGCCAGCACCTAGTGGAGCCAGCACCTAGTGGATCCAGTACCTAGTGGAGCCAGCACCTAGTGGAGCCAGTACCTAGTGGAGCCAGTACCTAGTGGAGCCAGTACCTAGTGGATCCAACACCTAGTGGAGCCAGCACCTAGTGGAGTCAGCACCTAGTGGGAGCCAGCACCTAGTGGAGCTAGCACCTAGTGGAGCCAGCACCTAGTGGAGCCAGCACCTAGTGGGAGCCAGCACCTAGTGGAGCTAGCACCTAGTGGAGTCAGCACCTAGTGGAGTCAGCACCTAGTGGAGTCAGCACCTAGTGGAGTCAGCACCTAGTGGAGCCAGCACCTAGTGGGAGCCAGCACCTAGTGGGAGCCAGCACCTAGTGGGAGCCAGCACCTAGTGGAGCCAGCACCTAGTGGGAGCCAGCACCTTACACAATACAGTGTACTTTATACCTCACACAACCCCTTCACCTGATGGCACAGTTGGTTGGACCATGGTGCTGTCCCTCACGATCCACGTATATATGAATATCTGTGTTAAACTTAGTCACTTTGGGTAAACCGTCTGACCGTATCAGACATACTCAAATGAGTAATACCAGGCGCTTACCTTTTCAGTGAGTCTCAAAGACACAGAGAAGAGCAACTGAAAGAGGTGATTCGAGACCAGAGAGAAGGAGACACAGAAAGACACTGGAAGAGAAAGATGGGGAAGAAAAGTAGAAAGAAAAGAGGGGGCAGAGAAGAAGAATAGTGGGTGTGATTGTTGGCAGGCCAGAGTGCCTGGGGGGGGACGGTGTTGGGGTTTTGAGCAGTAATGGTTTTGCTTGGCATGCTACAGAACTGGATGAACAGAACTTTGGCCAGATGCCAGGGATAAACTGTTCATCTCTTTATTTATTTTACCTGCTCTGCTCAAGTTACTGTGGTGGAGATGGGGCACAGTGCCTCCTGCTGGTTAGACGGTGGGAGTGTGTGTGTGTCCACATCTGTCTGAGCTCTGCGGGGATGGAGGTCATGCCAATGTGGGGGAGCAGAAGCGATACAGAGACAGAAACACTATCTGATGCATATTCATTCTAACACATACCCTCTCTCTCTGCTACTCAATAGTACCTCCATTGAGAATTCCACTGCCTCAGGTTCAGTCTGGCTAGGCTTGAGGAATGGGCCTCTTGCTGTGCATCTGTCTGTGTTATTAGCATAGAATTTAGTATTATTACAGGAGGAGTGATATTCTGCAAGTACACTACATTGGCAAAAGTATGTGGACACCTGCTCGTCAAGCATTAATATGGAGTTGGTCCCCCTTTGCTGCTATTACAGCCTCTGCTCTTCTGGAAAGCCTTTCCACTAGATGTTGGAACATTGCTGCGAGGACTTGCTTCCATTCAGCCACAAGAGCATTAGTGAGGTCGGGCACTTATGTTGGGCAATTAGGCCTGGCTCACAGTCTGCCTTACAATTTTTCCCAAAGGTGTTTGATTGGGTTGAAGTCAGGGCTCTGTGCAGGCCAGTCAAGTTCTTCCACACCTATCTCAACAAACAATTTCTGTACTGACCTCGCTTTGTGCACGGGAGCATTGTCATGCTGAAACAGGAAAGGGCCTTCCCCAAACTTTTGTCACAAATTTGGAATCACAGAATCGTCTAGAATGTCATTGTGTGCTGTAGCATTACGATTTCCCTTCACTGGAACTAAGTGGCCTAAGCCGAACCATGAAAAACAGTCCCAGACATTTATTCTTCCTCCACCAAACTTTACAGAGGGCACTATGCATTTGGGCAGTTAGTGTCCTCCTGGCATCCACCAAACCCAGATTCGTCTGTGGGACTGCCAGATGGTGAAGCGTGATTCATCACTCCAGAGAGTCCAATGGCGGCGAGTTTACACCACTCCAGCCGATGCTTGACATTGCGCATGGTGATCTTAGGCTTGTGTGCTGCTGCTCTGCCATGGAAACCCAGTTCATGGAGCTACCGATGAACAGTTATTGTGCTGACGTTGCTTCCAGAGGCAGTTTGGAACTCTGTAGTGAGTGCTGGAATCGAGGACAGACCATTTTTACGCGCTTCAGGACTTGGCGGTCCTGTTCTGTGAGCTTGTGTGGCCTACCACTTCCCGGCTGAGCCGTTGTTGCTCCAAGACGTTTACACTTCACAGTAACAGCACTTACAGTTCTAGCAGGGCAGGATTTTGACGAACTGACTTGCTCCTATGACTGCGCCACGTTGAAAGTCACTGAGCTCTTCAGTAAGGCCATTCTACTGTCAATGTTTGTCTATGGAGCTTGCGTGGCGGTGCGCTCGATTGTGGAGAATGCAGACACAGCAACCCTAGACACACACACACACACACACACACACACACACACACACACACACACACACACACACACACACACACACACACACACACACACACACACACACACACACACACACACACACACACACACGCTCTCTCTCTCACTTCCACCTCAAATGCTCCCCTGAGAGAACAACGAGCTGGCCTGCACCGTGGCACATAAACTACATTAGCAAATGTCAAATATTTGTTGTATCCTATTCCCAGAAACCTCCGCTGTGAGCTGTTTTACGACCACCCTCACTCCCTTTCTCATTCCTCTCTCCCTCTTCGTTCCTACTGGGCAATTTTCTTTCTCTCATTTTCTCTCTCTCTCTGTCTCTGTCTCTCTCTCTCTGTCTCTCTCTCTCTGTCTCTCTCTCTCTGTCTCTCTCTCTCTCTCTCTCTCTCTCTCTCTCTGTCTCTCTCTCTGTCTCTCTGTCTCTCTCTCTCCTCCCCTCGGTTCGTTCCCCCTGTAGGTGCGTACCAGATCAGCCGTCAGATTAAGGCCCATGATGGCAGTGTGTTCACTCTGTGTCAGATGAGGAACGGGACCCTGCTGACCGGAGGGGGCAAGGACCACAAGATCATTCTTTGGGACCACGACCTCAACCCAGAGAGGGACATAGAGGTGCAGTGGGCCACACAGAACATACCGTTGCCAGTCACAGCCATACAGAATACAACACAGGCACATATACGCCAGTACACCATGGATTATGCACAAACATATACACTTACTGATATACAGTGTATCATATATGTCAAATATCACATGTTCAATATGATGACAAACCGATCATTCATTGTTGATCAGATTGCAACTGTTTGGGGAAGCTGTTTGTTATACATCTCAATGCATCTGTTCCACTGCAGGTCCCCGATCAATATGGAACCATTCGCGCTGTGGCCGAAGGCAAGGGGGAGCAGTTTTTGGTGGGCACTTCGCGTAACTTCATCCTGAGGGGAACGTTTAATGACGGTTTCCAGGTGGAAGTGCAGGTGAGAGGTTTCAGTCTGTCGCTCGCTCGCTCGTTCTCTCTCGCTCGTCTCTCTCTCTCTCTCTCTCTCTCTCTCTCTCTTCCTCTCTCTCTCTCTCGTCCTCTCTCTCTCTCTCTCTCTCTCTCGCCTCTCTCTCTCTCCTCTCTCTCGTCCTCTCACTCTCGTCTCTCTCTCTCTCACTCTCGCCCTCTCTCTCTCGTCCTCTCTCTCTCGTCCTCTCTCTCTCGCTCTCTCTCTCTCTCGTCTCTCTCTCTCTCGTCCTCTCTCTCTCTCTCTTGTCCTCTCTCTCGCTCCTGTCTCTCTCTCGTCCTGTCTCTCTCTCTCTCTCTCTCTCTCTCTCTCTCTCTCTCTCTCTCTCTCTCTCTCTCTCTCTCTCTCTCTCTCTCTCTCCTCTCTCTCGTCCTCTCTCTCATCCTCCTCTCTCGTCCTCTCTCTCTCTCTCCTCTCTCTCGTCCTCTCTCTCTCGTCCTCTCTCTCTCTCGTCCTCTCTCTCCTCTCTCTCTCCTCTCTCTCTCTCTCTCTCTCTCTCTCTCTCTCTCTCTCTCGTCATCTCTCGTCTCTGTCCTCTCTCTCTTGTCCTGTCTCTCTCTCTCATCCTCTCTCTCTCTCTCTCTCTCTCTCTCTCTCTCGTCGTCCTCTCTCTCTCTCGTCCTCTCTCTCTCTCTCTCTCTCTCTCTCTCTCTCTCTCTCTCTCTCTCTCTCTCTCTCTCTCTCTCTCTGTTGTAAGAATGCCTGTGTCGGCCCCCTCACTAGCTGCTTTCCCAATCGTTTCCTCCCTGTGAGAGAGAGCAGAGCGGGTGAGACGCTGCTATTTTTCAGAGAGCCCGTGTTGTATAACTGGCTTCATTTTTTTCCCAGTGATTTGAACGCTGTATTAAGAGCCGGGCGGAGGTATTTCTCCCGTCTTTTGAGGGAGCCCAACTTCTCCCACCCTCTGGTGGTGTGTTTCGAGCAGGGCACTTGCATTGTAAACGGCAATATACAGAATACGTTTTTACTGCTCAGTAGGTCGTGTTAAGTACTTCAGTCAATTTGGTCAAAACGGAAGCATAACCCCATCAGAATAATTTTCTAACCTCTGACCTTTCACCCCAGGGACACACAGACGAGCTATGGGGGCTGGCATCGCACCCCTTCAAGGATCTGTTCCTAACCTGTGCCCAGGACAGGCAGGTGTGCCTGTGGAACTCTGTGGACCACTCCCTGGAATGGACCAGGCTCCTGGATGTAAGATCCAGTATCTCCCTTTCGGGAATTATTCTATACAGCAGATTAAGGATCCACGCTCATCCACTAGCCTTTTGATTTTATTAACAGACAAAAATTGACATGTTGATCCAAGTTTTTCGTTGAGATGCAAACACATCTCAAGTTGGGAGTCAGGCCTTACATTTCAAACATGCATTTATTTTGTGTATCTCTCTCTCTCTCTCCCTTGCTCTTTGTTTCTCTCAGGAGCATGGCCACTGTGCGGACTTTCACCCCAGTGGTGCTGTTGTGGCCATCGGTACTCACTCAGGGAAGTAAGTTCAGCTGGACCCCATCTCTAACTCTGAAGGACATTAGTGTCTCATCTGTCCCACCTCTCCTCCTGTACGGGGGAAAGTCCATTCTTACGAATCCTCTTGTGTTGTTCTCCCCCTCCCCCCCTGCGTGTCCCAGGTGGTACGCTCTGGATGCAGAGACCAGAGACCTGGTGGCCATTCACACAGACGGCAACGAGCAGCTGTCAGTCATGCGCTTCTCCGTAGGTGGGTGGAGCTGGTCCTGCACACAGTCACGTGTTGAAGGAAGCGCTGTCCCTTCAACACACGCCTGCGGAGGATAATAGAACGCGGGTGGATCATTTACCCACAATCCTGTTCTCACTCCCTCCTCAGATGGCACCCTGCTGGCAGTGGGATCACATGACAACTTCATTTACCTCCACACCGTGGCGGAGAAAGGCCGCAAGTACACCAGATGTGGGAAGTGCATTGTGAGTACAGCACCATTTGTGTGTGTGTGTGTGTGTGTGTGTGTGTGTGTGTGTGTGTGTGTGTGTGTGTGTGTGTGTGTGTGTGTGTGTGTGTGTGTGTGTGTGTGTGTGTGTGTGTGTGTGTGCCTATATGCATGTGGGAAGAGAGCGATCAGTACTCTGCGCTGTGACCCCAGCAGGGTGGAGGTAGCGGTGTACAGAGAGTGATCAGTACGCTGGGCTGTGACCCCAGCAGGGTGGAGGTAGCGGTGTACAGAGAGTGATCAGTACGCTGGGCTGTGACCCCAGCAGGGTAGAGGTAGCGGTGTACAGAGAGTGATCAGTACGCTGGGCTGTGACCCCAGCAGGGTAGAGGTAGCGGTGTACAGAGAGTGATCAGTACGCTGGGCTGTGACCCCAGCAGGGTAGAGGTAGCGGTGTACAGAGAGTGATCAGTACGCTGGGCTGTGACCCCAGCAGGGTGGAGGTAGCGGTGTACAGAGAGTGATCAGTACTCTGGGCTGTGACCCCAGCAGGGTAGAGGTAGCGGTGTACAGAGAGTGATCAGTACGCTGGGCTGTGACCCCAGCAGGGTAGAGGTAGCGGTGTACAGAGAGTGATCAGTACGCTGGGCTGTGACCCCAGCAGGGTAGAGGTAGCGGTGTACAGAGAGTGATCAGTACGCTGGGCTGTGACCCCAGCAGGGTAGAGGTAGCGGTGTACAGAGAGTGATCAGTACGCTGGGCTGTGACCCCAGCAGGGTAGAGGTAGCGGTGTACAGAGAGTGATCAGTACGCTGGGCTGTGACCCCAGCAGGGTAGAGGTAGCGGTGTACAGAGAGTGATCAGTACGCTGGGCTGTGACCCCAGCAGGGTAGAGGTAGCGGTGTACAGAGAGTGATCAGTACGCTGGGCTGTGACCCCAGCAGGGTAGAGGTAGCGGTGTACAGAGAGTGATCAGTACGCTGGGCTGTGACCCCAGCAGGGTAGAGGTAGCAGTGTACAGAGAGTGATCAGTACGCTGGGCTGTGACCCCAGCAGGGTAGAGGTAGCAGTGTACAGAGAGTGATCAGTACGCTGGGCTGTGACTCCAGCAGGCCATCTCTGCAGCGGTCTGGAGACCCACAGGGCCAGTGTGAATCACTCCACTGTTAAAAACACTGTCGTTTTACACCTCCTCTGGCCTCCGCTTGGCTGCTGCTCGGTCTGCGATCTCTCTGTTTCTCTTTCACTGTTGTCTCTCACCCTCTCTCTTTCTCTGTATGTAGTGTCTCTCACTCGTGGCTCCCGCCTCTCTGACTCGCTTTCTCCCCCCGCTTCACTCTTCTACTTCTCTTTCATGTCCCTCTCATTCATGTAGTCCCCCCCCCCAGGACCATGGTGCTCAGGTTGTGGTCACGGTCATTGCTTCTGGTGCTTGACCACTATGGTCTTGGTACCCTATTGTGGAACGAAACGTTACCAATGTTAACCCCCAGGCAACTTACCGTACATAGCCTGGCAGCCACAGCAGAGCACGCGGGTTGGGTAGTTTAATAACAGAGCAGAGATCCGAATCACAGCAGTTACGTTTGAGATTTTTGAAAAACAAGCTTGGGGTTGCATGAGAGAGTATTAAAGCCAGATTCTCAATTGGTACGGTTCAAAGGCTCAGGGCTCCAGAGGGAATAAAGACATTGTGGGAAGGTTGGTTTGAGGTTTTATTGGCGTTGGCAGAGGACTGGGCCCCTGTCTGTAACCACAGCTTCACAGCAAAGCAGAGAGACACGCTGATATACAGTACAAGTATATAACGATGCAGTTAGTTGCATGGATTTCTAGGGACACATGCAAATATGTATACAAGTCCTCTTGTTCAGATAAGGAAGTGCCTCGGATTGTGTGTATAATTAGGGAGATGCATAAAGACAGAAATACATAATTTTCTGTGTGTGTGTTTCGTTCAGTATGGGATTCAGATTTGTATGCGTTTTGTGTGAGAAAGTGAGCTCAGCAGCTGTGGAGTGACTAGCCTTAACTTGGCAGGATGTCAGAGACGTGTGTGTGTGTGTGTGTGTGTGTGTGTGTGTGTGTGTGTGTGTGTGTGTGTGTGTGTGTGTGTGTGTGTGTGTGTGTGTGTGTGTGTGTGTGTGTGTGTGTGTGTGTGTGTGTGTGTGTGTGTGTGTGTGTGTGTGTGTGTGATATGATTGCATGGGTCTGTGTGTTGGATGGAAGCCTGCAGACCTGAAGGAAATCAAACAATGTGCCAAGATAGGCAAACAGAGATTCCCTCCCTGAGTCTGAGTGTGGGGGGAGGACAGACACACACAGTGTCTCCTCCAATGGGCTGTGGTGGAAGACTGGAGCTCGCTCCCAGGATAGTGCACTTAACCACTGCGTGGGCTAGTTTTAATAAAGGCAACAATCTCCTCTGAAACGATTAGCCAAACCAAGCTAGCCCTTCGCTGTACATGCTGTGCCTGTCTCTAGCTCTGTGAATGTAACCGTGAACTGTTTCACCTCTCCTCCTAAATCACCTACCCAGCCTTCTGACTCTGTGTGGTTTTAACAGGGACATTCCAGCTACATCACACATCTTGACTGGTCCCCCGACAACAAGTTCATCATGTCCAACTCAGGAGACTACGAGATCCTCTACTGTGCGTAAACACACCTTCGAATGAGTCTCATGCCGTTAGTAAGGCCGCAGCAGCAGCTTCATTGATGGAGATTGGGGCTAAAATACTGATCCACGTGGGGATGTTTAGCAATCAGACAAATGTATTTTTTTTCACACAAGCTTTTTCTTGAACAACCTACTGCTCTGGTGAAGTGTTCCCCTTAAGCTAAGCCCCGGTTCTCTCCTCTTTGCAGGGGACATTCCAAACGGCTGCAAGTACATCCGTAACCGCTCTGAGTGTAAGGACATCGACTGGACCACCTATACCTGTGTGCTGGGCTACCATGTCTTCGGTCAGTATCGACTTGGGCAATAGGGATATGGCGGGAATGCTTTGGCTCTGTTTGTGGCTGTGTTATGCCGGATCTGTGTAGACGGTGTGTTTTTATGCTCACTGCTGTGGGTGTATAAAGCCTCTGTGGGTGTGGGACCTGCTACTGAACAGAAAGTGCGGTCTGGGACTCGTTCCTACACACTCTTGACTTTCTGCCTTCTGTTTTCTTTTTCTTCCTCCTCCCTCATTCATCCTGTCTTCCTCTGCTCTCTTTCTCAATTTTTAAAAAGCTTTTTTTTTTTTTACATTCGTATCACGCAACTTTGTAACGGCGCCTGACAGCCAACGCATGTCCTTCCCATTTGAACTCTGCTACCCGAATTGACCCTGCTCTGTTTCCCTACTGGTTTTGTCCCACTGCAGTACGGCGTGTCGTGGTATCTGCAGTGTTTCCCCACATCCTTCTCCGTCTCCATCTTTATTGGTCTCCCTCCCTCTTTCTTTGTTCTCCCTCTGTCCATCTCTTTCTAACGCTCCCCCGCCCCGTTCTTCTCTCACTGTCTCGGGAGGGACAGACCCAGGAAAACATCGAGCCCCCGACTCCACATATTTTAGTTCTTTAGGGGGCTGGAAAAATAGTTCTCTCTCTCTCTCTCTCTCTCTCTCGACTTTCAGATTCCTCAGTTCTCAGCCAGTAGATTGTCCCTCGCTTAGGCTGGAACTGCTCACACCCAGGAGAGTAGAGATTGCATATGTGCGTGAAGTGATCCCTCTTTATTTCTATGTGCCTGTATCTCCCTGTGAGAGAGAGAGAAGGTAAGATATGGAGTGTGTACTGTGCACGTTAGCGTGGATGAAGGCCTCTATGGTGTTGGTCTGCCCCCTGGTGGTAGGCTTTGTGACACGGCTTCACGTACTCGAACATAGGACACGAAGTCAAATCAAATTGGTTGTGGACACTTATTCTGCAGATGATGTCGCGGGTGTTGTGAAGTGTTTATTTTCTTCCGACAGTGTGATAATAAAAGTTAAACCTAACAATACAAAACAATACACGCTAATCCCCCAAAATGTAAGAAAGGAAATAAGAAATATACTGACATCAGAATGAGCCATGTCAAAGTCCTGAAGTATAAATGTATATGATGGTGTGTGTATAGACAGTGGGGACAGTACATGAATAGAACATCTGTGTACAGCAGTAGTTATATAGGGTAACACTGGACTAGAATACAGTATCTACATATAAAGTGGGTAAAACAGTATGTAAACACTATCAAAGTGGCCCGCGTTCAATGACTATGTGCATATGGCAACAGTCTCTAAGGTGCAGGGTAGAGTACCGGTTGATAGCTGGCTAGTAACAGAGGCTAAAGTTCAGGGCAGGTTCCACTGCTATGATAGCGGGGCAAAACAACCAGTGTGTGTGTGTGTGTGTGTCTTCCAGGAGTGTGGCCTGAGGGTTCCGATGGTACAGACATCAACGCTCTGATCAGGTCCCACAACAGGAAGGTGATCGCTCTGGCTGATGACTTCTGCAAAGTGCACCTCTTCCAGTACCCCTGCGCCAGACCCAAGGTAAGCCTGGCCCCTAAGCACTCGAGTCCCCGTACTGCTCAACAGTACTGTCCCGGTATACATCTGTGGAGGCTGCTGAGGGGAGGACGGCTCATAATAATGGCTGGAACAGAGCGAATGGCATCAAATCATGGAAACCATGTGTTTGATATCATTTATTCCATTCCACTCCGGCCATTACGACAAGCCCGTTCTCCCCAATTAAGGTGCCACCAACCTCCTGTGGTAAACATACTGTATGTAGTATAGCCTACTGTAATATTGGCTTCAAATCCTAATATATCTCCTTCCTCCGCAGGCACCTAGCCACAAATACAGCGCCCACAGCAGTCACGTGACCAATGTGACCTTCATGCACAACGACAGTCACCTGGTGTCCACGGGCGGGAAGGATACCAGTGTCATGCAGTGGCGTCTGGTGGAGAAGACCCCCTCATCTGTCCCCAGTGACTCCTCCCTCTCTCTAGGGGAGGGGCTCCTACATAACTCCATCCTCCGTGCTGCCATCCCAGCGGTGCCTCTGACGCCCACCCCCACCGAGCCGGCCGCGCCGCCAACCACAACCCCTGCCCCGCCCACCGTCCTCGACCTGACCTCTGACCCCACAGCGGCGCACTGCGGGGGAGTGGCTCTTGTCACACCTCCCCCCACGCCAACCTCCCCCACGACCAACGGACGGCAGGAGAGCTCCCCGGAAACCCCTCCCCCCGCCGAGCTAACCCCGCCCCCCTCTGACAGCACGCTGAGCCTCAAGGACAGCCTGGAACCCAGCGACGACACGGCCACGCCTAGCGACGAGGGCCGCCCTTTCACCCCACCCTCGTGAAGAGCCTCAGTTGTGATGCAGCCCAGCGCTCCTCTCTCCTGCTCAGCACCCCCCCCTGGAGGTGCCTCGATGTCGCTGCGTCTCTCGGGCGGATTCCATCTCTGTTCAGGTCTCTTTTTGTTTTCAGTTTTAGTTTTGTCTTTGTGCTCTACTTTTTGATGTCTGCGTTATTCGGAGACGTGTGGCGGATGTACGTGAGACAAGGCAGTGATGTTAGTGGCTTATGTTGTTTTTTAAAGATGATCACCCGACGTTGTGAGAGCGTGAGGAGAGAATGTTGTGGTTGTTCGGGTTCATACGGTTAAGTCGTGTCTGCTAATGCTCACTCCTCAGTCCAGCCCTTATTCAATATTGATCACGTGTCTAGGCTATGTTGCCATAGAAACGTATATACTCATCTGATCCTTACTCGATAATGCAACAACCTGCAATAACACACCATAGCATAATTTGCGACCACACACGACCAGTAACACGCCATCACATACAGCTGATGACAACATACTCCATCACTCCGGGCTTTCAAACAGGTGTGTGTGTGTGTGTGTGTGTGTGGGGGGGGTGGGGGTTAAGGTTAAGGTTAGAATTAGTGTCAGGGTTAGAATTAGGTTTAGGGTTAGCAGTTAGGTTTAGGGTTAAGGTAAGGGTACAGGTTAGGGGTTAAGGAAAATTGGATTTTGAATGGGACTTAATTGTATGTCCCCACAAGGTTAGCTGCGCGCGTGTGTGTGTGTGTGTGTGTGCGTGTGTGTGTGTGTGTGTGGGCTGACATGCATGCAGACTGCCTTTCCATGGCAATAAGCTGTTCTCTCTACCAGAGTCCCTGCAGGGAACTCATCCATCCAGCCTCGTTGTAACGGCCAGAAAGGTTCATAATGAGCCATAGGATATCCTGAACCACCAGCGACCAGTACCCAGCAGACTCTCACCTGCTCGCCCTACAATAACATGCTACCATTTTCTCTGTTTATTTCCCTTTTGGATGTATACCTTTTCAAATGTTATTCTGGGGACTGTTCCTTCTCTGCTGGAATGGACTGAGATGTTTTTAAGAAGAAAAAAAAAGAATATAAACAAAGAGTCTTAAGTGTCTGCGAGCCGCCGTTTTATACATGTTTGTCATTCTGGCTCACCCCCCCCCCCCCCCTTTCTGCAGAAATCAGGACTAGATCACTCTCACGGGAATACACAGCCAGCAGAGGGAGGCAGAGAGCTCCCTCTGTCTTCTACACAGCCCCTCTGTCTTCTACACAGCCCCCTCTGTCTTCTACACAGCCCCCTCTGTCTTCTACACAGCCCCCTCTGTCTCCTACACAGCCCCCTCTGTCTCCTACACAGCCCCCTCTGTCTCCTACACAGCCCCCTCTGTCTCCTACACAGCCCCCTCTGTCTCCTACACAGCCCCCTCTGTCTCCTACACAGCCCCCTCTGTCTCCTGCACAGCCCCCTCTGTCTCCTGCACAGCCCCCTCTGTCTCCTGCACAGCCCCCTCTGTCTCCTACACAGCCCCCTCTGTCTCCCTTCAGTGGGAATGTGCTGGTACATTTAGAGAGAGAGCGAGACTCTTCTGTTTACCGGCTGGAAGTAGAGGATAGAGAATTGAGAGATTGCCTTTTAATTGTCCATCTGTGACTAGGGAGAGAAAGTGGAGGCTTTCTATAGCAAGGAAGGTTGAAGGACGATAGCAGGGATACTCATGACTAAGGCATATGTGGCAATGCACAGTAAAGACTTTGATCGTATGTATAGTCATTTTCCAGGGTTGTCATTATCAGAAGGACGAGAGAGGACTGTGTAAAAAGGTATGTGGTGTAGAAAGGTGTAGTTGTAGTGAACACGGGACTGTGGAGGTAAAAGGGCCTGTCGGTGATAGTGTCCTAAGGTCGGTAATGTGGCATTGACAGGGTTGTAGTGGTAGAGGTAGAGACATTATCAATCATAGTGAAAGTGCACGAGGGCATGGTTGTGTTAATGTTATACTGATGTTATTCTAGCGTTGGCCTCAGAAATGTAGCCTTCCAGCTGGCCCACAAAGAACCTCTTTCTCTTTTTATATTAGGAGCGTTTTCAGATTTGTTTTGTTCTTGCAAATCAACTGGGTTTTTCCCCTTCTTGGGAATGCTTTACTATAGGTAGACTTTCTCTGTAGTTTGTCCTGTCATTTTATTTCCCCCTCCTGTGGTTCTGTAGTTGTAGTGAACATGGGATTTCCGTCCCAGAATGCTGAGTGGACGGAACGTGAACACACTTTTTGAACCCCGTACAATGTCAGGCGTCAATCTATAGGGGGGGGGGGGGGGGGGGGGGGGCATGTGGTCTTGCTAGATCTTCCCCCTCCCATACTCAATCATTTTGTACTTTCAGTTGTGGCTACTTTATGTATATAATGGTATGCCTGTGTGTATATATCTGGTCTCTTCATCTTGAGATATAGATAGACCCTCTGGACCATTTCGTCATTGCTTCCTTTTACCACTAGGGGGCACACTCCTCCAGCTCATCCACGTACAATACCGTGTGAAATAATGTCTGTCCGCAGAATGTGCTCTTCTTACCATGACACGTTGTTACGGTGGGGGACAGTGGACCGGCTTTCTGTCACTTTTGATTTTACAGCGTTTTCATGGCCAATCACCTCGCCCATCTAGACTTGGTTGGTGGTCTGCCAATCGGAGGCCTACAGCCGTTATGTACTGAGTGTTGCTTTGACGAATGGCCACTTTGAGAGGGGGGTTCGGGGGTGGGGGTTTGGTAGGTTTTGCCTGTGTTGGTTAAAGGGAGGCAAAATGTTTTTTTAAGATAGGGCGGATTAGTACGGTGTGGAGGATTTGGACACCAGGGCATCCCGTGTACTGGGCCCTGACAAGGATCTAAGGATTTTGAGAGGTAGAGGGACATTATTTCTATTCAACCATGTTTTTTTAGGGGACGTTTTTCTGAAGGGCTTGTATAGAATCATGTTTTTATTAGTTCGATGGCTAGTATCCAAAACTCACAAAGGAAAAAGGGAAGGGGAGAAGTGAGTTGAAAACACAAAGCTCCTTGACTGGTCTGAAACCTCAGCCTTGTGAATGAATGTCTACGTGTCCCGAGGCGGGGATGGGGATGGGGGAGGTCGGGAGATGGGTACGCTGGAGTTGTCTCACCAACACTCCTTGAACAACACAGCGGTGGCACCGTGGTTGGAATGGGGAGGGCATAAAGGAGTGTGGGGAGGGGGGGAGGCACAGACATGTACAACCTTTTGTGATGTTCAAAATAAACATGGTTATGACCATATGCACGATGACGGGGATACTGATGAAATGTTGAAATGATTTGATGGTGATGAGATACTGTATGAATGACAACAACAAAAAACATGTTTCACACGATCTGTCTCTAGAAAAATTACAAATAAAAAAAAATGCAAATAAACATTTTAAAACAGAGAGAAGCTTTTATGTTTGAGTATTTCCACTGATCTATGTGTTGATCTTGGTCTGAATGTTTTGTGGTATGAAAGGGTTCGCTTCAATACATCATTTCAGTTTACATTGAGTCACTGTTGTGTTTTCAGGAACAGTGAGTTGTCGTCGGAGCGTGACAAAGTCAACCTTTTAATCCTTCCTCAAACATCTCTATGTCCCCGAAACAGGCTCAGGGACATAGATGTTTGAGGAAGGATTCAATGTGGACTTTGTCACGCTCCGACGACAACTCACTGATCCTGAAAACACAACTGTGACGAGATTGTTTTGTGTCAATCTGAATCCTCTGATACCTGACCTGCTGAGTGTGTATGTGGGCATGCGTCCATGTGTATGTCTGTATAGTGGATGGTCTTCCCTAGTCAATTCTGGACCTTTCAGTCTCTAGTTGTGTCTGTTAAGTGGACAGTTCTCTGGCTGTGGTATTAGACTGTGGATAAACAGAGGTCTCTGTGGTATTAGACACTGTGAGTAAACAGTGGACAGAGGTCTCTGTGGTATTAGACACTGTGAGTAAACAGTGGACAGAGGTCTCTGTGGTATTAGACATTGTGAGTAAACAGTGGACAGAGGTCTCTGTGGTATTAGACATTGTGAGTAAACAGTGGACAGAGGTCTCTGTGGTATTAGACATTGTGAGTAAACAGTGGACAGAGGTCTCTGTGGTATTAGACATTGTGAGTAAACAGTCTGTGGTATTAGACAGAGTAAACAGCAGAGGTCTCTGTGGTATTAGACATTGTGAGTAAACAGTGGACAGAGGTCTCTGTGGTATTAGACACTGTGAGTAAACAGTGGACAGAGGTCTCTGTGGTATTAGACATTGTGAGTAAACAGTGGACAGAGGTCTCTGTGGTATTAGACACTGTGAGTAAACAGTGGACAGAGGTCTCTGTGGTATTAGACACTGTGAGTAAACAGTGGACAGAGGCCTCTGTGGTATTAGACACTGTGAGTAAACAGTGGACAGAGGTCTCTGTGGTATTAGACATTGTGAGTAAACAGTGGACAGAGGTCTCTGTGGTATTAGACACTGTGAGTAAACAGTGGACAGAGGTCTCTGTGGTATTAGACACTGTGAGTAAACAGTGGACAGAGGTCTCTGTGGTATTAGACATTGTGAGTAAACAGTGGACAGAGGTCTCTGTGGTATTAGACATTGTGAGTAAACAGTGGACAGAGGTCTCTGTGGTATTAGACATTGTGAGTAAACAGTGGACAGAGGTCTCTGTGGTATTAGACACTGTGAGTAAACAGTGGACAGAGGTCTCTGTGGTTAGACACTGTAGAAACAGTGGACAGAGGCCTGTGACACTGTAAACAGTGGACAGAGGTCTCTGTGGTATTAGACACTGTGAGTAAACAGTCTGTGGTATTAGACACTGTGAGTAAACAGTGGACAGAGGTCTGTGGTATTAGACACTGTGAGTAAACAGTGGACAGAGGTCTCTGTGGTATTAGACATTGTGAGTAAACAGTGGACAGAGGTCTCTGTGGTATTAGACATTGTGAGTAAACAGTGGACAGAGGTCTCTGTGGTATTAGACATTGTGAGTAAACAGTGGACAGAGGTCTCTGTGGTATTAGACTGTAGGTAAACCGAGGAGTGGTGTCATTCTGATTCAGCAGATCTTGCCGACTGACTGCCACACAGATAACAAAAAGACCCACAGACTGCCAGGCACCATACACACACACACACACACACACACACACACACACACACACACACACACACACACACACACACACACACACACACACACACACACACACACACACACACACACACACACACACACACACACACACAGGAGAAAATTCTGTCCGTCTGTACCGCAAAGGGAAAAATGCGAGTGTCCCTATGAGCAGCATGATTCAGCATCCCACATCCCACATCCCACATCCCACATCCCACATCCCACATCCCACATTTGAAAGAACAACTTGAGTAAAGTGACTCTGTAAGTCCTGCTTGAATAGTTCTCTATGCTTGACAAAACCCTGATGAAATGATGTCTACTGTAGCAGCATTTCAGACTCGAGATGGGTGGTTACAATTGCGTAGGACTTTATTTCACGTGACTTTACATCCAATGAAAGTTATTTTTGTCGCGTTATTTATACAAACGCATTCAATCACCAAGTGCTAAACAGCAAGTCGCTGTCGGCCGATATCACAGCTCTTCGTCCTCTGCCTGTCCTGGGCCGTGGAGTTAGTGTCCCCTGGAATCAGCTCTAGGCATTGCAGCGGTCCTCATAGCAGCACTTCCAGCCTGGTCGAGAGCATAACTCCAGCCGAGCACAGCCCTTCTCCCCAGTCTCTGTAGAGGAGACACAAAACATTAGGAGATGTCGTAGGATGAAGGTCTCTATCAGACGATTTACTAGGACCAAGGATTTCACTCTCACAAACCGGTTTATTCAATAAGACGTATTGTTAGGCTACGGATTTGATCACTTTCTGTTTTTGTATCCCAATTGAATAATTCATTATTGTGACACTGAATTAGTTATGGTCAGAAGTCCATAATTGGATGTTGCCCTGTTGAAGGTCCAAACGTTGTGTTAACTGTTGTATTATGCAATCCAACGTAATCATGGGCATATCTGACAGTTAATGTCATCGATCAGCCAATTGATCCAAAGAACCAGCCTTGCCAAGAACAAGTCATATTGCTCAGTCCTGGGCTGTCTGAAAACGTGACTAGCTGTCAAATCCTCGTTTCCTCCGTCCTCGTTTCCCGAATTGCTCGCCTCCCTTTCGAAAAGGTTATTGGTGAAGGAAGTCCGAGGGGAGGGCCCATTTTCTCCTCTCCAATGAGCCGATGAGAGAGAGATGAACACAGCGCTTGTGTGGCAGGAGACAAGTGAAGGACTATTGCTGGTGATACTCACTCCTGGTGTAGCAGGCCTGCTGTGTTCTGCTTGAGCACTGTAGGAGCTGGTTCCTCAGCATCAGGAAGTCCTCTCCATAACATTCAATGTTGTAGTCGGCTATGAGAAGGGAAGAGGGAAGAGGGTCAGGGTTACGTCATCAATGACCAAGGTATGTTTAGGGCTGGTTCACAGATCACTGGAGACAACAAACGTAATGGCACAATGATGTGGTCTGAGGAAGTACGTCAATCCCTTGCCAGCACGGTTATGAATGATGCAGAGCAGGAATTCAGTAGTGTGTGTGTGTGTGTGTGTGTGTGTGTGTGTGTGTGTGTGTGTGTGTGTGTGTGTGTGTGTGTGTGTGTGTGTGTGTGTGTGTGTGTGTGTGTGTGTGTGTGTGTGTGTGTGTGTGTGTGTGTGTGTGTGTGTGTGTTCCTGTACTATAGGATGGCGGTGGATGAAAAACAGAATATTAGGCCCGGTTTGAGAAGTGCAGAGTTGGATAGGTTACTTTCTAAATGTTATCCGTTAGTTACCTGTCCAAAATTGTAATCAGTGACGTCACTTTTAGATTGCCCAGACTCAGTAACTTAATCTGATTACATTAAGTTACTTTTAGATTACTTTCCCCTTAAGAGGCATTAGAAGAAGACAATGTATGTTACCAATTGAACGACATCTATTGCAGAATAAATCAATGTTAAAGTTTACATAGCTGGCCATATATAGATGTTAAATTTGACTTTATTGGTTGGTAATTTAGGCGTCTTCTAATCCATAACTTTCTACTACATATAATAATATGATTACATTATATATTCACATTAAAAGCCAATCAGAATTCCAGTCATTCCACTAAATGTTATACCCTTTGATCTTCAAGAATAGGACTTAGAAATATGAAAGTATAGATTAGCCAAATTGTTTTACCTGAGCATAACCTCCAAACTAAGGATTTATTAGCCAGCCCTACTCTTTTGTTTATGATGTTGTTGTCATGGAGGACTGATTGGGCTCATTGATTAGAGTTGAAAAATAAATGCTGCGCTCATGGAATGGCATACTTTGAGCACTACTGAAAAGTGCTATTTACATATGAAAAGTGAATGTCATATGCTACATTTGCTGAAGGCCTATTGTTTACCTTTTTGTTGGTGACACTTTGATATCTTGACAATATGCAGCTGTTTAAAGGGCAAATCCACAGATAAAACAAAACAGTTTCCCCGCCTCTGTTTTGGTAAAGAGTGATGGGCCTGGGGAAATGTAACCACTCTCGGATTAACAGACAGAGCTATAGATGCAGGGACTGACCATCCATGATATCACAATTATCATTTAAACCATGTTATGAGGCTATACAGTGTTTGTTTACATTCACAATGTTTACAAACATTGGAGTTAAACAGGCTTATATTTTGGGTTGTCATGGAGCGTGACAGATGAACTAAGCTCATAAGACATAAACTATATTCAAGAATCAATGGATATATATAATTTATAAGTCCAAAAATGGATGTAGCAACTACAGATTGTCTTTTGAGCATGTGTCCATTACGTCTATGCATTTTATTTTTTACCAGCCTGAATTAGAATGAGCAATAAAATACCTACTTTCTCCCCATAGGATGGGATCCGCACTACGCAGCTGTTGAAGAGCGCATTTTTCACTGGCTGTCCACTGGTTTCAAAAACAATGATTTATAGGCAGCTTCAACGTTTTGAATTCAACTATTGTTGGGTTCAAATACACATTTCAATTTGTGAACAGCCATCCACAACCACAATCCGTAAGGCGCAAATAGAGCAGCAGTGTGATTCACATCAATGCGCTAAGTAGATATCAATAATAACTGATATCCGTATCGCCGTAGACGACACCACTGCTGTCATCCTTTACCAAGCGTTTATTCAAGTTGGATCATCTTTGGATAACGACAGAAGTCGCACTATTGGAAGACATAGCTTGGATTTTGCTATTTTCCCACGATCCATCAAGCACATTTGGTGTGTCATCGTAGTGGTCTCTGATTTGTGGTCTCTGAGTCACTCAGGTGGAACAAATTTAAATTTGCGCCTTTTTTCAATGCTGATTTGAATATCCTTGAGAAAACAGAAGTGTCCGATTTTTTTCCCCGCAAACATCCTTTGTGAATGTAAAAGTAATTATCTAGTTTTTCAAAAGTATCTGTAATCTTAATTACAATATTTTTGCTGGTAATGTAAGGGATTACAGGTACCCTTACATGTAACAGATTACTCCCCAACACTGGAGAAGTGGTAGATCTTTCAGAGACCAAATCGCCAACCTCAGGATTATCATATAACAATCAATAAATTGGAACTTTGAGAAAGCTTTCAAGCCTTCAAGAACACCTACCATGCAAAGATTTTTACTGAAGAATTTGTCCGTTTTTTTATGATTGTGTTTCGCTTTTCATCTATTGCTGTGTATTTTAATGTGTATATGGATGTGTAGTTTGTCTGTATTGTATTTTGATGTACTAAACAGGGCTCATCTGGAAAAGATAACATTGGTCTTAGCATTACTTATACTGTCAGAAAGATTTTTTTTAAATATCACCTTTCTGGTAAAAGAAAATTGGTAGAAATTACTGAGGTGTAGTCACTTTTGAGGACACAATCTCAAGTACACAGTACAAATATGAAATAATGAAAAATCCTGTATTTTTTTCATTTTCAATAAAAGTATGTGAATAGGGATTGAAATGCTTTCTAAATATAGTATTAATTATAATGACTTACTGTAAGACTGCACCTTTCTTATGACTGTAAAATAAATATGATCATACTTGGTGACAGTAGAACATTGGGATCATTTCATATAACTGCCGTCAGAGTGAGTTGTACCCAACAAACTCTGTGCGACGCAGAGATGCCGCTCAGATGCCTGCTGACTCGTTGCAACTTCAGCTTTAAGCACAAAGTGATCGTCCCTCCGTGACCGTGAGCAAGTGCTCTTTTTTTTTTCAATTCGACAGAATGGCTTGATATTTTGTTCATGTTTGAGAGCTCTAAATCCGTCTGGTTGAGACCGGAGCTGCGATGTTCCCAGCCAGAGAGCCTCGATCCTTTGTCTGGATCGGCCAGAAAATGTGATATGTCGTGCCCTGTGCAAAATGAGGTGTCAAATTTCACATACTGCATCTCAGCTGAGAGCTGAGAGCTGAGAGCGGCATGTGAAGTGGGACAACCAAAGATTTCATGAAGTGCACAGCAATGGATGCTGCGCCGTACACAGAGCGCAACAATTGGTGTCGGAACCGGTCCAGAACCACTCAAACATTCACCAATCACTGCCTCTAAAGCTTACTTAGAATCCATTGGACCAGAGGCCATCAGCATCATTTGACAGTGGGAGATCAAAAACAAGAACCTATTGAAGCACAAATGAAGAGGAGGAAGTGGTGCTTTTTAGGCAACGCTCTGAGAAGAAACGTGCATCGCGTGGATCAACAAACAGACACTTACCTTTAGGCCACAAGTTAAATGCAAGACCACCTTTATCTACTCCTCCACCTGCATCCTCACAGAGCAAGTAATTAAGATAGAGTGACTGTGAGATAGAAGGGGTTGGAAGCAGTTTGTCTGTGAGTTTGAAAGGGGTTGGAAGCAGTTTGTCTGTGAGTTAGAAAGGGGTTGGAAGCAGTTTGTCTGTGAGATAGAAGGGGTCGGAAGCAGTTTGTCTGTGAGATAGAAGGGGTTGGAAGCAGTTTGTCTGTGAGATAGAAAGGGGTTGGAAGCGGTTGTCTGTGAGATAGAAAGGGGTTGGAAGCAGTTTGTCTGTGAGATAGAAAGGGGTTGGAAGCAGTTTGTCTGTGAGATAGAAGGGGTCGGAAGCAGTTTGTCTGTGAGATAGAAAGGGGTCGGAAGCAGTTTGTCTGTGAGATAGAAAGGGGTCGGAAGCAGTTTGTCTGTGAGATAGAAAGGGGTCGGAAGCAGTTTGTCTGTGAGATAGAAAGGGGTTGGAAGCAGTTTGTCTGTGAGATAGAAAGGGGTTGGAAGCAGTTTGTCTGTGAGATAGAAAGGGATTGGAAGCAGTTTGTCTGTGAGACAGAAAGGGGTTGGAAGCAGTTTGTCTGTAAGACAGAAAGGGGTTGGAAGCAGTTTGTCTGTGAGATAGAAAGGGGTTGGAAGCAGTTTGTGAGATAGAAAGGGGTTGGAAGCAGTTCGTTGAGGACCTATGTTCGGCAAGGAACTCAACGCACCAAGTGAAGTAAGTAAGCATGACGTACCTGTGCAGAGAGGGAGCAGCAGAAGCAGGACCAGGTAGGCTCTCATTGTTGGTCTCAGTCGAAGACTTCTCTTAGCAGCGGATAAGTCTGAGGTTCAAAGTGTTGGAGGGGCAGAGAGCCCCTCTGCTTTTATACTGTGTCGTGTGCTCAGACAGGAACACACACACCCACACAATGACAGGCACGGCATACACTCTGTGTTGACAAGGGTGGATTTCAGGGTTAAAGAATGGTGTCTAAAATGTCTTCCATATAAGGGAATGGTATCTTATGTCATCCCATGACTGTGGCATTATCGGTGGGAGTCTTGGAGCACTCCAATAACACTTCACCTCTGTTGGCTGACAAAGCTCACTGTTGACAGGAAACACTTTATTAATAATGTTCATGAATAAACAATACACCATTCATAACACACAAATAAATGTTATTCATAATCACACAAGTATTTAAATGTATTTATACACATTTATGAGCATGATCATTCAGAAGCATTTAGAACGAGTCATACAGAATGTGAACACTAATGTTGAGTAAATGATCACCTTTTTCTGTTTAGTTTCAGTCGCCATTGAGAAACACAGCAAGAAAATATGACAAATGATGTGTGAGGGAACAGCCGGATCAAGTGGTCCGACTGCGCTCTCTCCTGGAGGTGGGCCACAGTACAGGCACTACTGATGAGCCCCCCGGAGGCCAATTGACTGGTTGTTTGTGCTCTCTTAAGGACCTGACTGAAGAGGCAGAGGGGGGAGGGGGAGGGGTGGGGGGGGGGTTGAAAGAGGAACTCCCAATAAAGTTTCATTCTTTTTGTTGAAGTCACGTCTCTGCGTCTCATTTGGTGCTGTCCCGCCTAGGATTTCGTCAGTGAATAGGTACGGCCTTTCACAGATGTTATATAGGATGTTATATTCCGTTCACATATACCCCAAAAAATATACATCCATATAGACAATATACATCCATTGTGTTAATAATAGAAAGTGAGACATGGATGCTTTAGCAATGTCTCCTCTAAAAAATACATCTTGTAATCTGCAAAACTTTATCACCAACATCATGAACCAATGAGACTTTGGCAGGGCATATCTTTAGTGGCTCAGCATTGCGGCCGCTGTCACTCACACAGGGACAGAAGTAGGGCAACAATGGCTCTTTAAACTTGTCCCTGAATGTATAGGTGAGTGACATGTCAGTGGGGTCATAGAAAGTCACCTCTCCCGCATCATAGTCCAGACACACTCTGACCCTCCTGGGCCTCCTCTTCAGAGTGAGACGGGTCCAGGGCATGGTGCAGGCGCTGTACTGGCCGCCGTCCCTCAGGGACAGGGCCCAGAACCCGTGGCAGGGTTCACACTCAGGACCCCTTTCCTACGCACACTCTCTCTCAGGACCCCCAGGTCCCATCTGGTCTTACCCGCCACCTCCACCTCTTGTGGTGGATATTCTAAAATAAGGATTTGGACATGTCTTCGTGGTTTCTGTTCATGGACAGAACACAGGTGCAGCTGGTTTGCAGCACAGGATGATACTCCCAAGAAAGGGATTATAATAGGACAGTTTCACAAGGTTAGTCACATGCTCAGTTATGGGGACACATACAATTAAAATGTCCCATTACAATCCTCCCTGTAGTTAATTCCTTTTAACAATATTTTTTTTTAAAGATGTAAATGTAGCAATTATTCTACGTAAATCTCATCCGTTGTGAAACGGAGTTTAATACCTTCAACCTTTCACACATCATGTTCAGTTCTAACTTGCCCGTTTCTGCTAAGGATTAGGTCAAACAAAGACAGCAAAGTGCATCCTTTCTCAGCAAGTAATTGCTCTCAGAGTGTGTTTGCTTAGGAGAGAAACACCTGGCCAGCACAGAGTCTGGATGTTCAGCCAATATTCCACTCCCACTGAGACAACCTTGTGAGAGCAAACCTCTGTCTACAACAAGCGCATTTCTAAGTGTGCTACAGGTCAAACATTACGGTCTTCGGCATTAAAGTGTAGCTCAGCTGAGCACATAAACCATGTTTTGGTCCCCCAGGTAAATAGGGGTAAGCAGTAAGGTCCCCCAGTTAAATAGGCGTAAGCAGTATGGTCCCCCAGTTAAATAGGGGTAAGCAGTAAGGTCCCCCAGTTAAATAGGGGTAAGCATTATGGTCCCCCAGTTAAATAGGGGTAAGCATTATGGTCCTCCAGTTAAATAGGGGTAAGCAGTATGGTCCCCCAGTTAAATAGGGGTAAGCATTATGGTCCCCCAGTTAAATAGGGGTAAGCATTATGGTCCCCCAGTTAAATAGGGGTAAGCATTATGGTCCTCCAGTTAAATAGGGGTAAGCAGTATGGTCCCCCAGTTAATTAGGGGTAAGCCTTATGGTCCTCCAGTTAAATAGGGGTAAGCAGTATGGTCCCCCAGGTAAATAGGGGTAAGCAGTATGGTCCCCCAGTTAAATAGGCGTAAACAGTATGGTCCCCCAGGTAAATCAGGGTAAGCAGTATGGTCCCCCAGTTAAATAGGGGTAAGCATTATGGTCCCCCAGGTAAATAGGGGTAAGCATTATGGTCCCCCAGTTAAATAGGGGTAAGCAGTATGGTCCCCCAGTTAAATAGGCGTAAGCAGTATGGTCCCCCAGGTAAATCAGGGGAAGCAGCATGGTCCCCCAGTTAAATAGGGGTAAGCAGTATGGTCCCCCAGGTAAATAGGGGTAAGCAGTATGGTCCCCCAGTTAAATAGGGGTAAGCAGTATGGTCCCCCAGGTAAATAGGGGTAAGCAGTATGGTCCCCCAGTTAAATAGGGGTAAGCAGTATGGTCCCCCAGGTAAATAGGGGTAAGCAGTAAGGTCCCCCAGTTAAATAGGGGTAAGCAGTATGGTCCCCCAGTTAAATAGGGGTAAGCAGTATGGTCCCCCAGGTAAATAGGGGTAAGCAGTATGGTCCCCCAGGTAAATAGGGGTAGGCAGTATGGTCCCCCAGTTAAATAGGGGTAAGCAGTATGGTCCCCCAGGTAAATAGGGGTAAGCAGTATGGTCCCCCATTTAAATAGGGGTAAGCAGTATGGTCCCCCAGGTAAATAGGGGTAAGCAGTATGGTCCCCCAGGTAAATAGGGGTAAGCAGTATGGTCCCCCAGGTAAATAGGGGTAAGCAGTATGGTCCCCCAGTTAAATAGGGGTAAGCAGTATGGTCCCCCAGGTAAATAGGGGTAAGCAGTATGGTCCCCCAGTTAAATAGGGGTAAGCAGTATGGTCCCCCAGGTAAATAGGGGTAAGCAGTATGGTCCCCCAGTTAAATAGGGGTAAGCAGTATGTTCCCCCAGTTAAATAGGGGTAAGCAGTATGGTCCCCCAGTTAAATAGGGGTAAGCAGTATGTTCCCCCAGTTAAATAGGGGAAAACAGTATGGTCCCCCAGGTAAATAGGGGTAAGCAGTATGATTACAAATCCAATAATGTCCTTGAGGTGCTCTTACTGAACATTTCCCAGCTGCTGTTGCAAAATCCCTGTTGAAATGTTTGGCAATCGTCATTCACCTCGTTGTTACAGAGGTGGCTATCAAACACTCCCAATTCTACCACACGGTCCCCAGAACCAGTGAATCTCACACACCAAGAGAGTTTGTCGTCTGCAGTTTAGTGCACTCACCGATCCCGTAGAGGTTAACCAACCTCTACAATAACCTACAATAACCTGCCATTCCTAGCAGTGACAACATATGTTCTTTGGTGTTTGGATTAGGAACTTTTAAAATAGCTTTCACCCTTCTGCCCCCTGGTGTGATAACGTGTCCCAAATATTTAACAGTCTGTTGAACACATTGTAATTGGTTATTCGAGGCATTGTGGCAGCTAGGAAATGTAGCAGTGCAGCCGAATCAACAACTGTAAACCAATTTGAATCTGGCGGGACAGAAGAAAGGATAGTGAATGGGTTTGGCAAAACTGGGGCCCTGCCATAAACTGCATCATTAACAGCTCTAAGATCTTGTACCATTCTCCATTCACCAGATGCTTTTCTAACAGGTCAAACTGGCGTGTTGCCAGGTGATGGCGTACAGGTGACAACAGCCCCCCTGCTCAGCAGAGAGGTCAGGATTTTGCCCGTGCCTCCTCCTCCTCCTCCTCCTCCTCCTCCTTATGCAAGGGGTTCAGTGCTTTGTGGGGCCGATATGTGCCTTTAGGAGAGACGGTCACAGGCGTTGCTCCTCTCATCTTCCCTTGTCCATAAACAGTCCCGAACCTGAGTCAACAGTGCGCTGTCAGGGGTGGGCTGGTTAGGTGCAAGGGAAACTGGAACAGGGGCTTCACTGTCCCCTCGGTGCATTGCGTGCGTGCCGTTCACATACGTTCTGTGAGCCCCAACCACAGAGGAGAATGCTCCCAGTCTGTTGCCAACCTCATGCATGTACCAAATTCTTCCCATTTGGTATCCTCCATCTTGGAGATAGAGATACTGCATGGGGGAACTGATTGGGGAGCAGAGGAAAAACGGTTCACATCAGCTACCACACCCGAAGTTTCTTCATACACATAACCTTCATACACATAAACCTCAACTCTTCATGCTCGGTCACACAATGTCACAGTGTTAAAAACAAATGGTCCATTTGACCATTACTACATTTGGCAGTGAAGAGTGTTCGGGTTAGTTTGGCCCGGTCGAGCAAATCCATTCAGTAGGTCAAAGGGGTCAGAGAAATACCATGAATAATACCAATCCTCCAGCGCGGTGCAGATAACGGTTCTTGGAGCGGTTACTACCAGGCCCTTCTCACTGCAACAAATGTTAATTCCCACAATTAGGTCTCTTCCCAATCAATTTACAGAGCAATTAGGAGAATAAACAAAACAATGATTAAACATTTTATCACCAAGTTGGACTGAAAGGGGTTTGGTAAGGTTCTCTACCACTGGAACGGTCTTTATTACATCTTGTACTGTGGACGCTGGGAGTCGGGAAGCAAGTGCAGGTGGTGAGTTTAATCATAACCGGAACATGGACCGAAACAAGACACACGAGTAGCGTACAGACATGGAACACATACTAAATACGGCCTAAGGAATAGAACGAAGGGGGTGACAGATATAGGGGAGGTAATCAGTGAAGTGATGGACTCCAGGTGTGCCCAAAGATGAAGCGCAGGTGTGCGCAATGATGAATGTCAGGACCGGTGGTGTCGAACGCAGGAGGGGAGGAGACGACGTCGAACGCAGGAGGGGAGGAGACGACGTCAAACGCAGGAGGGGAGGAGACGACGTCAAACGCAGGAGGGGCGGAGACGACGTCAAACGCAGGAGGGGAGGAGACGACGTCAAACGCAGGAGGGGAGGAGACGACGTCAAACGCAGGAGGGGCGGAGAGGGCAGGAGGGGAGGAGACGACGTCAAACGCAGGAGGGGAGGAGACGACGTCAAACGCAGGAGGGGAGGAGACGACGTCGAACGCAGGAGGGGAGGAGACGACGTCAAACGCAGGAGGGGAGGAGACGACGTCGAACGCAGGAGGAGAGGAGACGACGTCGAACGCAGGAGGAGAGGAGACGACGTCGAACGCAGGAGGAGGGAGACGACGTCAAACGCAGGAGGGGAGGAGACGACGTCAAACGCAGGAGGGGAGGAGACGACGTCAAACGCAGGAGGGGAGGAGACGACGTCAAACGCAGGAGGGGAGGAGACGACGTCGAACGCAGGAGGGGAGGAGACGACGTCGAACGCAGGAGGGGAGGAGACGACGTCGAACGCAGGAGGGGAGGAGACGACGTCAAACGCAGGAGGGGAGGAGACGACGTCAAACGCAGGAGGGGAGGAGACGACGTCAAACGCAGGAGGGGAGGAGACGACGTCAAACGCAGGAGGGGAGGAGTGCGAGTAGACGTGGCACATCTCTTGATAATGGATCTTTTACATTGTTGCATTTAGATAAAATACAGATGGATGCCCCTGAATCGACCAGGAAAGACATTTTCACACCACACACACACACACACACACACACACACACACACACACACACACACACACACACACACACACACACACACACACACACACACACACACACACACACACACACACACACACACACACACACACACACATCCATATTAGGTGAATCTGCGCTGTTAGAAGATGAAAATGGGTACTCACCAAAGTGGCATTGTTGGCTGTCTTTTCCTTCTACCTCCTCCACAGCCTATCTCCAGCCTCCCCCTCTACCCTGCGGGTTAGATGCTATTACATGTGGTGGTGGTGGTGGTGGATAGTATGTATCACTGTCCTCAGCTTCATCATAGCCACCCATATCACCCCTGTTCTGGGGGAAATTTCTTGAAATGTGGCCTGGCTGCTAACAGTTATAACACCTCCATGGTTCCCCTCTTCCTCGTCCACCTCTTCTGTGGCCCCTTCCTCCTCTTGCTCTTCCAGCCACCCTTCATCTGTCTCCTGAGTTCCCCATCTCAAAAAGCATTAGCTGGGCAGTTGATCGTGGTGGTAAACCGGATCCACCACTGTGCCCTGCTATGAGAGAGAGAGGGGAAGCTTCTTCACAATGTCCATCATCTCCCCCATTTGCCGATTCCACTGGACCAGGATTGTTGAAGCAGCGTTCACATCACGGCCAGCCACTGGATTTGTCATCAGGGGAAGCTGTGTGGCAGAAGGTGGTGTGGAAACAGGAGGGGGAGGGGGAGGTAAGTCTGGATAAAGTCAAAGTCACATTTCTGTGACCAGTCGCTGGGGAGGCTTAGAGTCTCGGCGGGGGTGGCTCTGAGGTGTCGGTATTTTACTCCGGTACTCAGTGTGTGGTGACCAGCGTCGTGTCTTTTTCCTTCTTCGTCTTCCTCAGATTCTCCGCCGTCTGCCCCCACAGCCCCTACTCCTGCTGCTGGGGGTTCTTGTTGTGGAGGTGGTAGCTGTTGTTGAGGTGGTGGATGGATGATGTTGATTCGGTTCATCTTTACGTCTGTTCCTACTTGCTTTGCCTTATTTTTCTTCAGCTTTCATCCTTACCTCTGCAAACTTCTCTGCACTTCCCCCCCCCCTCTCTCTGTCTTTGTCTCAGCTTCAACTTCCCACTTTATCCCAGCGTGTATTGTTTTTCTTGCCTTTCCCTACTTTCTCCAACTGTTCTCAACTTAGCGACACATTTCAACTTAAGCGACACTGAAGGAAAATCTCCATTCGCTAAGCGGTGGCATTGTGACACGTCCTCGGTAACACTCGGACCCCATTTGCTTACCATTACCTTCAACGGCCTTGTGTAGCATGTGGTGGCTGGAGAACACTTTTTTTTCTCCAGGATGATCCCATCTGAGTTCCTATCTCACTCACACACACAAAATAGAGGAGTGATCAGTTCCTACAACCGAAACCACATAATTGCATGGATGCTAAAACATTGCCTAATTTGTCATTGATGTCACGCCCTGATCTGTTTCACCTGTTCTTGTGATTGTCCCGTGCTCCTGTTTTCTATTGTCTTTTTCTAGACTTCCCGGTTTTGACCCTTGCCTGTTTTTTCATGGACTCCGTACCCGCCAGCCTGACCCTTCTGCCTGCCCCGACATCGAGCCTGTCTGCCACTCTGTTCCTCTCTGACCTCTTGTTTTGACCTTTTGCCTGTCCACAACCATTCTCTTGCCGACACCTTTTGGATGATAAATGAACTACAAAGACTCTACCTTCTGCATCTGGGTCTCGCCTTGTGCCCTTATAATTGAAGCACTGGAGAACTAATCCAAATTGGTATCTTACCTACATAAAAAGTAAACACAGTTTTGCTACGAACTTTAGTTTGAACAGTTCTTACTGTCCACTGGTTGATCTATCCCTAACCTGATATTCTAGTCTAACATGACGTCCTAACCAGTCCACCCGCATCACTACTATGCGGTAGAGCTCTCAATCAGTGAGTGCGAAGTGATTTAGGAATGCACAATTCCTCTCATTTCAATGATGACTCACAAGCTTAGTAATAAAATAAAAAAATCAACTGAGCTCAACTCCCATGGACGTCAGGCGGGTCTCTCCATTCCCTCGTTTGACGAGGAGGAATTTACCCTGGACTCACAGTGCAGCGAGCCTCTGCCGGCAGTTTACCCTCATAACCGCAGGAGCCACTAGTCGACGATACGCCAGTCCCATCTCTTACTTCCTGTTTTTTAAAATCTATACAAGGACACAGGTGCAGCTGGTTTGCAACACAGGATGATACTCTCAAGAACAGGAACTTGTAATAGGACAGTTTCATGAAGTTAGTCACATCCTCAGTTATGGGGACACTTACAATAGAAATGTCCCATGACACTGGTTGGGCTCCAGCACACAAACACACGTGTCACAGCGCATTGGGTTGTTGGGGACGTGAGCCTTCTTTCCATTGATGCACACACTGATCAGGTCATCTGAGAGAGAGAGAGAGAGAGAGAGAGAGAGAGAGAGAGAGAGACAGTGGGCCACGGCGTTGGGTTCCAGAGTCACTGGGGCTGGGGCGAAAACACAGGATTCCATCATTCCATATGTGTTATTTCATAGTTTTGATGTCTTCACTATTATTCTACAATGTAGAAAATAGTCCAAATGGTGTGTCGGTCTGAGGCTTTTCTCCATGGTGTGTCCAAACCTTTGAATGGTACTGTGTAATATTTGTTATGCCCAGGACAAAACCATGTTGATTGACTCTCAGAAACTGCAAAGCCAACATTCATGCAAAACGCATGAGCTCATCTGACGCACAGATAAGAACACAAAAAGGAATAACACATTGCCAAATAACAAGACTAAGCAAACAGAACTATAGTTTCAGTGTAGTGAACAATCCCAATAAGGTGGAATTTTACATCAAATTTAAGTCATTTAGCAAACACTATTATCCAGAGTGACTGACAGTAGTGAGTGCATGCATTTCCGTGCTTGTCCTCCATGAAATCAAACTCACAACCCTGGCGTTGTAAGCACCTGCTCTATGAACTGTGCCACACGGGCTCATCTGTTTATCATAAATGACTTCCAGTACGTACTTACGGTAATTGGAGAACTACAGTAAAACAGTAAACAGACTAATTACTGTAACACAACCAGACCCGCCTAGTGAAGTGACATGCAGTTTCTGGCCCTGAAATGACGTACAATACTAGCCATACCTTGAGTTGCTGAGGAGCCTCATCCACAGGGCAGAGCTGATGAGTCCTGTGTCTCCTGGAGGTCTGACACACCGCACACAGAGCCTCCTGGTCCTCCACACAGAACAACAACAACCTCTTCCCATGGAGAATGCACCTTTCATCCCCATCCGGTACCAACCCACTCCTCCCTCCTGACTCCCTCCTTCCCTGGCTCACCTTCTCCCCCTCTCTCGTCTCATCCTGCTTGGTGGTATTGTGGCTCCTCTCCCTCGCAAAGGTCTCCACGATGTTCCTCAGAGCCAGGTTACTGGGTGGAGCGTCGGTTAGGGAATGTTTGCCGCAGACGGGGCACTTTTTGATGACCTGAGTGTTCCAGTAGTTGTCCAGGCAGCTCCTGCAGAAGCTGTGGCTGCAGCCCAGCACCACAGGGTCAGTGAAAACATCACAGCACACAGGGCAGGACATGTCGTCCTCCAGGGTCCAGGTGGCAGCCATGATGGAGAGATGTGTGCTTGTCCTGAGCTGGTGTACCTACCGTAGGGTGGCTGGGCTAGGGACTGATGACGCTGTCTGGAATGCTGGCAAACTGGTCCAGTGTTTCGGTGTTGATTTGCTCCACTTAAAGGGTGAGGAATGGAATGGAAATAAATTAAATATGTACTTTTATTGAACATGACATCAATAATTATGGAATTCAATCATGACACTTGTTCTCAGTAAATTAATTAACAGCAAAGAATAGATCTGCTCCAGACAAAGTTCCAAAATACACATTGGTGTCACAGACGTCAATGTCACCACTGGAGGTGAGGCTGTTCACCTCAATTTACAAAACAATAGACAGACAAAACCAATACACAGGAGTCACTGTGACAGACTTTACCAATACAGACGCTTCAGTATGTGATCAAGAAATAGAATCAGCAGGTTATATGCTCAGTGAATAGGTGCCACAGTCACAGACACCTTCTCAGGGCAGATCCTCAGCACTCCAGGGTCAGTGCCATCAGAGTTGAGACAGGGAGAGAAGTAAGGGAACAGTCTCTCTGTGAACCTGTGTTCGAACGTATAGATGAGTGACATGTCACTGGAGTCATAGAAAGAGAGCTCTCCTTTCTCATAGTCCAGCTTGACCATGATCCTCTTGGGCTTCCTCTTCAGAACCAACGGGTACCCAGGGGGCTGTTCCAGCGCTATACTGCTCCCCGTTCCACATCCCCATCGCCCAGATCCTGACCTCTGGGCTGACCATCACATTGCCTTTCCGGGCTACACCCTCTTTGGCCACGCCCAGAGTCTAGGCATTCTTAGGCTCCACCTCCACCTCCCAGCTGTGAATGCCCGAGCAGAAACCCACAGAGCTTAGCACGCTCACTGAGCTGTCGATTCGCTCAGCGTTATCAGGCACAGGCTGGGACACCCGTATGTCGCTCATCTCCAGGAGGCTGACAAAGCTCAATGTTGACAAGAAACACTTTATTAAGAAATGTCATGAATAAACAATAAACTATTAATAAATCATGAATAAATCATGCCATTCATGAACATAAAAGTATTTAATTGTTGTATTGATACACATTTATAAGCATGATTATTCATAAGCATTTAGAACAAGTCTTACAGAATATTAACTCAAATGCTGAGTAATCATCACCTTTTTTGTTTATCTTGCCATTTGACACACACCAAGAAAATATGACTTGTGATATTATATAGGACAAGAATTGTTCCGTTCACATATACATCCATGTATAGAATATACATCAATATATCAAATATACATCAATATATCAAATATACATCCATTGTGTTAATTAATAGAAAGTGAGACATATGAATGCTTCAGCAATGTCTCCTCTAAAGAAAATACATATTGTAATCTACAAAACTTTATCACCAACATCATGAACCAATGAGACTTTGGCAGGGCATATCTTTAGTGGCTCAGCATTGCGGCCGCTGTCACTCACACAGGGACAGAAGTAGGGCAACAATGGCTCTTTAAACTTGTCCCTGAATGTATAGATGAGTGACATGTCAGTGGGGTCATAGAAAGTCACCTCTCCCGCATCATAGTCCAGACACACTCTGACCCTGTCATGTTTGTCATTTATTATCATGTCTTGTCCCTGTGCTCCCCATTCTATTCGTTTCCCTCTGCTGGTCTTATTTGGTTCTTTCCCTCCTTCTATCCCTCTCTCTCCCCCTCCCTCTCTCACTCTCTCGCTCTCTCTTCTCTATCGTTCCGTTCCTGCTCCCAGCTGTTCCTATTCCCCTAATCATCATTTAGTCTTCCCACACCTGTTCCCGATCCTTTCCCCTGATTAGAGTCCCTATTTATTCCTTTGTGTTCCGTTCCTGTCCCGTCGGTTCCTTGTTTAGTATTCACCATGCTGTGATTGTGTTTCGCCCTGTCCTGTCGTGTTTTTGCCTTCATCAGATGCTGCGTGTGAGCAGGTGTCTCTGTCTACTACGGCCTGCGCCTACCCGGCGACCTGCAGTCTGTGGCCGCTTCTCTTGTTATTCCCCTCTACAGACTAGAGGATTTCTGTTATTCCCTGTTTGGACTTGAATAAACTCTGTTTCTGTTAAGTCGCTTTTGGGTCCTCTATCACCTGCATGACAGAAGGAACCGACCAAGGAATGGACCCAGCGACTTCAGACGCTCGTTACACTGCCGTCGAGATCCAAGGAGCCATGCTCGGCAGACACGAGCAGGAATTGTCTGCTGCTCGCCATGCCGTGGAGAACCTGGCCGCTCAGGTTTCCGACCTCTCTGGACAGTTCCAGAGTCTACGTCTCGTGCCACCTGTTACTTCCTGGCCTGCCGAGCCTCCAGAACCTAGGGTTAATAACCCACCTTGCTACTCCGGGCAGCCCACTGAGTGCCGCTCCTTTCTCACGCAGTGTGAGATTGTGTTCTCTCTCCAACCCAACACATACTCTAGAGAGAGAGCTCGGGTTGCTTACGTCATTTCACTCCTTACTGGCCGGGCTCGAGAATGGGGCACAGCTATCTGGGAGGCAAGGGCTGATTGCTCTAACAAGTTCCAGAACTTTAAAGAGGAGATGATTCGGGTTTTTGACCGTTCAGTTTTTGGTAGGGAGGCTTCTAGGGCCCTGGCTTCCTTATGCCAAGGTGAACGGTCCATAACGGATTATTCTATTGAGTTTCGCACTCTTGCTGCCTCTAGTGAGTGGAACGAGCCGGCGCTGCTCGCTCGTTTTCTGGAGGGACTCCACGCAGTGGTTAAGGATGAGATTCTCTCCCGGGAGGTTCCATCAGATGTGGACTCTTTGATTGCTCTCGCCATCCGCATAGAACGACGGGTAGATCTTCGTCACCGGGCTCGTGGAAGAGAGCTCGCATCAACGGTGTTTCCCTGCTCCGCATCGCAACCATCTCCCTCCTCTGGCTTTGAGACTGAGCCCATGCAGCTGGGAGGGATTCGCATCTCGACTAAGGAGAGGGAACGGAGGATCACCAACCGCCTGTGCCTCTATTGCGGAGTTGCTGGACATTTTGTTAATTCATGTCCAGTAAGAGGCCAGAGCCCATCAGTAAGCGGAGGGCTACTGGTGAGCGCTACTACTCAGGTCCCTTCATCTAGATCTTGTACTACTATGTCGGTCCATCTACGCTGGACCGGTTCGGGTGCTACATGCAGTGCCTTGATTGACTCTGGGGCTGAGGGTTGTTTCATGGACGAAGCATGGGTTCGGAAACATAACATTCCTTTCAGACCGTTAGACAAGCCTACGCCCATGTTTGCCTTAGATGGTAGTCATCTTCCCAGTATCAAATTTGAGACACTACCTTTAACTCTCACAGTATCTGGTAACCACAGTGAGACTATTTCTTTTTGATTTTCCGTTCA
Source organism: Oncorhynchus gorbuscha (assembly GCF_021184085.1). Classification (NCBI taxonomy): domain Eukaryota; kingdom Metazoa; phylum Chordata; class Actinopteri; order Salmoniformes; family Salmonidae; genus Oncorhynchus; species Oncorhynchus gorbuscha. The sequence continues at coordinate 23,384,312 of NC_060180.1, forward strand.
CCGTTTACACCTGTTGTTTTGGGTCATCCCTGGCTAGTATGTCATAATCCTTCTATTAATTGGTCTAGTAATTCTATCCTATCCTGGAACGTTTCTTGTCATGTGAAGTGTTTAATGTCTGCCATCCCTCCCGTTTCTTCTGTCCCTACTTCTCAGGAGGAACCTGGCGATTTGACAGGAGTGCCGGAGGAATATCATGATCTGCGCACGGTCTTCAGTCGGTCCCGAGCCAACTCCCTTCCTCCTCACCGGTCGTATGATTGTAGTATTGATCTCCTTCTGGGGACCACTCCTCCTCGAGGTAGACTATACTCTCTGTCGGCTCCCGAACGTAAGGCTCTCGAGGATTATTTGTCTGTGTCTCTTGACGCCGGTACCATAGTGCCTTCTTCTTCTCCGGCCGGGGCGGGGTTCTTTTTTGTTAAGAAGAAGGACGGTACTCTGCGCCCCTGCGTGGATTATCGAGGGCTGAATGACATAACGGTTAAGAATCGTTATCCGCTTCCCCTTATGTCATCAGCCTTCGAGATTCTGCAGGGAGCCAGGTGCTTTACTAAGTTGGACCTTCGTAACGCTTACCATCTCGTGCGCATCAGAGAGGGGGACGAGTGGAAAACGGCGTTTAACACTCCGTTAGGGCATTTTGAGTACCGGGTTCTGCCGTTCGGTCTCGCCAATGCGCCAGCTGTTTTTCAGGCATTAGTTAATGATGTTCTGAGAGACATGCTGAACATCTTTGTTTTTGTCTATCTTGACGATATCCTGATTTTTTCTCCGTCACTCGAGATTCATGTTCAGCACGTTCGACGTGTTCTACAGCGCCTTTTAGAGAATTGTCTCTACGTAAAGGCTGAGAAGTGCTCTTTTCATGTCTCCTCCATTACTTTTCTCGGTTCCGTTATTTCCGCTGAAGGCATTCAGATGGATTCCGCTAAGGTCCAAGCTGTCAGTGATTGGCCCGTTCCAAGGTCACGTGTCGAGTTGCAGCGCTTTTTAGGTTTCGCTAATTTCTATCGGCGTTTCATTCGTAATTTCGGTCAAGTTGCTGCCCCTCTCACAGCTCTTACTTCTGTCAAGACGTGTTTTAAGTGGTCCGGTTCCGCCCAGGAGCTTTTGATCTTCTTAAAGAACGTTTTACGTCCGCTCCTATCCTCGTTACTCCTGACGTCACTAGACAATTCATTGTCGAGGTTGACGCTTCAGAGGTAGGCGTGGGAGCCATTCTATCCCAGCGCTTCCAGTCTGACGATAAGGTTCATCCTTGCGCTTATTTTTCTCATCGCCTGTCGCCATCTGAGCGCAACTATGATGTGGGTAACCGTGAACTGCTCGCCATCCGCTTAGCCCTAGGCGAATGGCGACAGTGGTTGGAGGGGGCGACCGTTCCTTTTGTCGTTTGGACAGACCATAAGAACCTTGAGTACATCCGTTCTGCCAAACGACTTAATGCCCGTCAAGCTCGTTGGGCGTTGTTTTTCGCTCGTTTCGAGTTTGTGATTTCTTACCGTCCGGGTAGCAAGAACACCAAGCCTGATGCCTTATCCCGTCTGTTTAGTTCTTCTGTGGCTTCTACTGATCCCGAGGGGATTCTTCCTTATGGGCGTGTTGTCGGGTTAACAGTCTGGGGAATTGAAAGACAGGTTAAGCAAGCACTCACGCACACTGCGTCGCCGCGCGCTTGTCCTAGTAACCTCCTTTTCGTTCCTGTTTCCACTCGTCTGGCTGTTCTTCAGTGGGCTCACTCTGCCAAGTTAGCTGGTCATCCCGGTGTTCGAGGCACTCTTGCGTCTATTCGCCAGCGCTTTTGGTGGCCGACTCAGGAGCGTGACACGCGCCGTTTCGTGGCTGCTTGTTCGGACTGCGCGCAGACTAAGTCGGGTAACTCTCCTCCTGCCGGTCGTCTCAGACCGCTCCCCATTCCTTCTCGACCATGGTCTCACATCGCCTTAGACTTCATTACCGGTCTGCCTTTGTCTGCGGGGAAGACTGTGATTCTTACGGTTGTCGATAGGTTCTCTAAGGCGGCACATTTCATTCCCTCGCTAAACTTCCTTCCGCTAAGGAGACGGCACAAATCATTATTGAGAATGTATTCAGAATTCATGGCCTTCCGTTAGACGCCGTTTCAGACAGAGGCCCGCAATTCACGTCACAGTTTTGGAGGGAGTTCTGTCGTTTGATTGGTGCGTCCGTCAGTCTCTCTTCCGGGTTTCATCCCCAGTCTAACGGTCAAGCAGAGAGGGCCAATCAGACGATTGGTCGCATACTACGCAGCCTTTCTTTCAGAAACCCTGCGTCTTGGGCAGAACAGCTCCCTGGGCAGAATACGCTCACAATTCGCTTCCTTCGTCTGCTACCGGGTTATCTCCGTTTCAGAGTAGTCTGGGTTACCAGCCTCCTCTGTTCTCATCCCAGCTTGCCGAGTCCAGCGTTCCCTCCGCTCAAGCGTTTGTCCAACGTTGTGAGCGCACCTGGAGGAGGGTGAGGTCTGCACTTTGCCGTTACAGGGCACAGACGGTGAGAGCCGCCAATAAACGCAGGATTAAGAGTCCAAGGTATTGTTGCGGCCAGAGAGTGTGGCTTTCCACTCGCAACCTTCCTCTTACGACAGCTTCTCGTAAGTTGACTCCGCGGTTCATTGGTCCGTTCCGTGTCTCCCAGGTCGTCAATCCTGTCGCTGTGCGACTGCTTCTTCCGCGACATCTTCGTCGCATCCATCCTGTCTTCCATGTCTCCTGTGTTAAGCCCTTTCTTCGCACCCCGTTCGTCTTCCCTCCCCCTCCCGTCCTTGTCGAGAGCGCACCTATTTACAAGGTACATAAGATCATGGACATGCGTTCTCGGGGACGGGGTCACCAATACTTAGTGGATTGGGAGGGTTACGGTCCTGAGGAGAGGAGTTGGGTTCCGTCTCGGGACGTGCTGGACCGTTCACTCATCGATGATTTCCTCCGTTGCCGCCAGGATTCCTCCTCGAGTGCGCCAGGAGGCGCTCGGTGAGTGGGGGGTACTGTCATGTTTGTCATTTATTATCATGTCTTGTCCCTGTGCTCCCCATTCTATTCGTTTCCCTCTGCTGGTCTTATTTGGTTCTTTCCCTCCTTCTATCCCTCTCTCTCCCCCTCCCTCTCTCACTCTCTCGCTCTCTCTTCTCTCTATCGTTCCGTTCCTGCTCCCAGCTGTTCCTATTCCCCTAATCATCATTTAGTCTTCCCACACCTGTTCCCGATCCTTTCCCCTGATTAGAGTCCCTATTTATTCCTTTGTGTTCCGTTCCTGTCCCGTCGGTTCCTTGTTTAGTATTCACCATGCTGTGATTGTGTTTCGCCCTGTCCTGTCGTGTTTTTTTGCCTTCATCAGATGCTGCGTGTGAGCAGGTGTCTCTGTCTACTACGGCCTGCGCCTACCCGAAGCGACCTGCAGTCTGTGGCCGCTTCTCTTGTTATTCCCCTCTACAGACTAGAGGATTTCTGTTATTCCCTGTTTGGACTTGAATAAACTCTGTTTCTGTTAAGTCGCTTTTGGGTCCTCTATCACCTGCATGACAGACCCTCCTGGGCCTCCTCTTCAGAGTGAGACGGGTCCAGGGCATGGTGCAGGCGCTGTACTGGCCGCCGTCCCTCAGGGACAGGGCCCAGAACCCGTGGGCAGGGTTCACACTCAGGACCCCTTTCCTACTCACACTCTCTCTCAGGACCCCCCAGGTCCCATCTGGTCTTACCCGCCACCTCCACCTCCCAACAGTGACTGCCGGAACTGAAGTGGTCGGCCCCCAGCACGCAAACACACGTGTCACAGCGCTCTGGGTTGTTGGGGACGTGAGGCTTCTCTCCACTGACGCACACACTGGTCAGGTCATCTGAGAGAGATAGCCAGGGGGCCGCGGTGTTGGGGTCCAGAGTCACTGGGGCTGGGGTGAAACACAAACAGGTATGACTACAATGCTATATAACAATTTACATTTTAAAGTCTGGTACTCAGAGCATCTAGTGATCTGATAACCATTCATTTGCTCTGGTCTAGTACTCACTGTATTGCACCTTCTCCTGCATCTTCTCCCAGATCTTGAACCTTAGGTTGCCCAGGTGTTGGGCCATATCGATCAATGCCCCTGATACAGGCTCTGGATCCTGCAATGTACAGTTGGCCCTGAAGCAGAAAAAATACAGATGGAGTGGCTGTTGTAGTAAAGGACTGTAACCTCGAAGCAGGCCGAATGTGTTTGAAAATGTAGAACCTTACCTTACTTTGTTGTTCTTGTAAGCCTGGGGAAAGGACATAGTTGTGTGAGATAAAATGACCAAATTAGAAAATCTAATGTCTTGTATTTTAGGATGTGTATGTTTAAAGTAAGTGTCTCTGTACCTGGAGAAATGGCAGGTCGTTTGCCTCTATATCCTGTTCTATCTCTCTGATGTTGCTGGTCAAGGACGTCATCTTCTTGGCCAGGTGTTCAATCTTCTCTGCCATTATAACTGTCTTCGTGTCCACCTCCTCAGAGAGGGCAGACAGCCGGACAACTTCCTCCAGGCGCAGGAGTTGATGCAGCGCCACAAACTCATCTCTTATATTCCTTTCTGCTTGCTTGGCCTGGCTCTGAGGGTCAATAGGTCAAAGGGTCAGTGGGTGACCTCTCATACTTTCTGATACAATATGGAAATGGTTCATAGTGCAAAACTGTTGAAAAAGGCTAGGAAACCAAAATGTTTACAAAAAAGTCAACGTTATTTCTCTGTATAATTGTTTTTTCCATAGTACTTACCTTGATGTGTTCTGCTGTTTTCATGCAATCCTCCTTCAACTTTTGGAATGTCTCCAACTTCCTCCTCAGAGGGATGATAGATGCTTTCACTTCCTCCTGGCCACATACCGGAGGAAAATCTCAATTTCATTTCCTTGACTCCTTGTGTCCTCTCTCCTCACTTCCTTCTCGAAACCCACTGGATGAGAAAGTCAGAGGTCCCTCCCCTCTGACCTTCTCCTCCAATGGATTTTGAGAAGGAGGTGATGAGAGAGGACGAGATAAGTCAAGGGGTTTAGGCCACATACAGTTTCAGGTATTGAGGCGCCTGCGTGCTATTAAACACAACAGACAGAATTAATGTCAATGTATCATATTTTTTCTACCTACGGCGAAACCGTTTTGATTGACTCTCAGAAACTGCAAAGCCAACATTCATGCAAAACGCATGAGCTCATCTGACGCACAGATAAGAACACGAAAAAGAATAACACATTGCCAAATAACAAGACTAAGCAAACAGAACTATAGTTTCAGTGTAGTGAACCATTCCAATAAGGTGGAATTTTACATCAAATTTAAGTCATTTAGCAAACACTATTATCCAGAGTGACTGACAGTAGTGAGTGCATGCATTTCCGTGCTTGTCCTCCATGAAATCAAACTCACAACCCTGGCGTTGTAAGCACCTGCTCTATGAACTGTGCCACACGGGCTCATCTGTTTATCATAAATGACTTCCAGTACGTACTTACGGTAATTGGAGAACTACAGTAAAACAGTAAACACACTAATTACTGTAACACAACCAGACCCGCCTAGTGAAGTGACATGCAGTTTCTGGCCCTGAAATGACGTACAATACTAGCCATACCTTGAGTTCCTGAGCAGCCTCATCCACAGGGCAGAGCTGATGAGTCCTGTGTCTCCTGGAGGTCTGACACACCGCACACAGAGCCTCCTGGTCCTCCACACAGAACAACAACAACCTCTTCCCATGGAGAATGCACCTTTCATCCCCATCCGGTACCAACCCACTCCTCCCTCCTGACTCCCTCCTTCCCTGGCTCACCTTCTCCCCCTCCCTCGTCTCATCCTGCTTGGTGGTATTGTGGCTCCTCTCCCTCGCAAAGGTCTCCACGATGTTCCTCAGAGCCAGGTTACTGGGTGGAGCGTCGGTTAGGGAATGTTTGCGGCAGACGGGGCACTTTTTGATGACCTGAGTGTTCCAGTAGTTGTCCAGGCAGCTCCTGCAGAAGCTGTGGCTGCAGCCCAGCACCACAGGGTCAGTGAAAACATCACAGCACACAGGGCAGGACATGTCGTCCTCCAGGGTCCAGGTGGCAGCCATGATGGAGAGATGTGTGCTTGTTCTGAGCTGGTGTACCTACCGTAGGGTGGCTGGGCTAGGGACTGATGACGCTGTCTGGAATGCTGGCAAACTGGTCCAGTGTTTCGGTGTTGATTTGCTCCACTTAAAGGGTGAGGCATGGAATGGAAATAAATTAAATATGTACTTTTATTGAACATGACATCAATAATTATGGAATTCAATCATGACACTTGTTCTCAGTAAATTAATTAACAGCAAAGAATAGATCTGCTCCAAACAAAGTTCCAAAATACACATTGGTGTCACAGACAATGTCACCACTGGAGGTGAGGCTGTTCACCTCAATTTACAAAACAATAGACAGACAAAACCAATACACAGGAGTCACTGTGACAGACTTTACCAATACAGACGCTTCAGTATGTGATCAAGAAATAGAATCAGCAGGTTATATGCTCAGTGAATAGGTGCCACAGTCACAGACACCTTCTCAGGGCAGATCCTCAGCACTCCAGGGTCAGTGCCATCAGAGTTGAGACAGGGAGAGAAGTAAGGGAACAGTCTCTCTGTGAACCTGTGTTCGAACGTATAGATGAGTGACATGTCACTGGAGTCATAGAAAGAGAGCTCTCCTTTCTCATAGTCCAGCTTGACCATGATCCTCTTGGGCTTCCTCTTCAGAACCAACGGGGTACCCAGGGGGGCTGTTCCAGCGCTATACTGCTCCCCGTTCCACATCCCCATCGCCCAGATCCTGACCTCTGGGCTGACCATCACATTGCCTTTCCGGGCTACACCCTCTTTGGCCACGCCCAGAGTCTAGGCATTCTTAGGCTCCACCTCCACCTCCCAGCTGTGAATGCCCGAGCAGAAACCCACAGAGCTTAGCACGCTCACTGAGCTGTCGATTCGCTCAGCGTTATCAGGCACAGGCTGGGACACCCGTATGTCGCTCATCTCCAGAAGGCTGACAAAGCTCAATGTTGACAAGAAACACTTTATTAAGAAATGTCATGAATAAACAATAAACTATTAATAAATCATGAATAAATCATGCCATTCATGAACATAAAAGTATTTAATTGTTGTATTGATACACATTTATAAGCATGATTATTCATAAGCATTTAGAACAAGTCTTACAGAATATTAACTCAAATGCTGAGTAATCATCACCTTTTTTGTTTATCTTGCCATTTGACACACACCAAGAAAATATGACTTGTGATATTATATAGGACAAGAATTGTTCCGTTCACATATACATCCATGTATAGAATATACATCAATATATCAAATATACATCAATATATCAAATATACATCCATTGTGTTAATTAATAGAAAGTGAGACATATGAATGCTTCAGCAATGTCTCCTCTAAAGAAAATACATATTGTAATCTACAAAACTTTATCACCAACATCATGAACCAATGAGACTTTGGCAGGGCATATCTTTAGTGGCTCAGCATTGCGGCCGCTGTCACTCACACAGGGACAGAAGTAGGGCAACAATGGCTCTTTAAACTTGTCCCTGAATGTATAGATGAGTGACATGTCAGTGGGGTCATAGAAAGTCACCTCTCCCGCATCATAGTCCAGACACACTCTGACCCTCCTGGGCCTCCTCTTCAGAGTGAGACGGGTCCAGGGCATGGTGCAGGCGCTGTACTGGCCGCCGTCCCTCAGGGACAGGGCCCAGAACCCGTGGGCAGGGTTCACACTCAGGACCCCTTTCCTACTCACACTCTCTCTCAGGACCCCCAGGTCCCATCTGGTCTTACCCGCCACCTCCACCTCCCAACAGTGACTGCCGGAACTGAAGTGGTCGGCCCCCAGCACGCAAACACACGTGTCACAGCGCTCTGGGTTGTTGGGGACGTGAGGCTTCTCTCCACTGACGCACACACTGGTCAGGTCATCTGAGAGAGATAGCCAGGGGGCCGCGGTGTTGGGGTCCAGAGTCACTGGGGCTGGGGTGAAACACAAACAGGTATGACTACAATGCTATATAACAATTTACATTTTAAAGTCTGGTACTCAGAGCATCTAGTGATCTGATAACCATTCATTTGCTCTGGTCTAGTACTCACTGTATTGCACCTTCTCCTGCATCTTCTCCCAGATCTTGAACCTTAGGTTGCCCAGGTGTTGGGCCATATCGATCAATGCCCCTGATACAGGCTCTGGATCCTGCAATGTACAGTTGGCCCTGAAGCAGAAAAAATACAGATGGAGTGGCTGTTGTAGTAAAGGACTGTAACCTCGAAGCAGGCCGAATGTGTTTGAAAAAGTAGAACCTTACCTTACTTTGTTGTTCTTGTAAGCCTGGGGAAAGGACATAGTTGTGTGAGATAAAATGACCAAATTAGAAAATCTAATGTCTTGTATTTTAGGATGTGTATGTTTAAAGTAAGTGTCTCTGTACCTGGAGAAATGGCAGGTCGTTTGCCTCTATATCCTGTTCTATCTCTCTGATGTTGCTGGTCAAGGACGTCATCTTCTTGGCCAGGTGTTCAATCTTCTCTGCCATTATAACTGTCTTCGTGTCCACCTCCTCAGAGAGGGCAGACAGCCGGACAACTTCCTCCAGGCGCAGGAGTTGATGCAGCGCCACAAACTCATCTCTTATATTCCTTTCTGCTTGCTTGGCCTGGCTCTGAGGGTCAATAGGTCAAAGGGTCAGTGGGTGACCTCTCATACTTTCTGATACAATATGGAAATGGTTCATAGTGCAAAACTGTTGAAAAAGGCTAGGAAACCAAAATGTTTACAAAAAAGTCAACGTTATTTCTCTGTATAATTGTTTTTTCCATAGTACTTACCTTGATGTGTTCTGCTGTTTTCATGCAATCCTCCTTCAACTTTTGGAATGTCTCCAACTTCCTCCTCAGAGGGATGATAGATGCTTTCACTTCCTCCTGGCCACATACCGGAGGAAAATCTCAATTTCATTTCCTTGACTCCTTGTGTCCTCTCTCCTCACTTCCTTCTCGAAACCCACTGGATGAGAAAGTCAGAGGTCCCTCCCCTCTGACCTTCTCCTCCAATGGATTTTGAGAAGGAGGTGATGAGAGAGGACGAGATAAGTCAAGGGGTTTAGGCCACATACAGTTTCAGGTATTGAGGCGCCTGCGTGCTATTAAACACAACAGACAGAATTAATGTCAATGTATCATATTTTTTCTACCTACGGCGAAACCGTTTTGATTGACTCTCAGAAACTGCAAAGCCAACATTCATGCAAAACGCATGAGCTCATCTGACGCACAGATAAGAACACGAAAAGGAATAACACATTGCCAAATAACAAGACTAAGCAAACAGAACTATAGTTTCAGTGTAGTGAACAATTCCAATAAGGTGAAATTTTACATCAAATTTAAGTCATTTAGCAAACACTATTATCCAGAGTGACTGACAGTAGTGAGTGCATGCATTTCCGTGCTTGTCCTCCATGAAATCAAACTCACAACCCTGGCGTTGTAAGCACCTGCTCTATGAACTGTGCCACACGGGCTCATCTGTTTATCATAAATGACTTCCAGTACGTACTTACGGTAATTGGAGAACTACAGTAAAACAGTAAACACACTAATTACTGTAACACAACCAGACCCGCCTAGTGAAGTGACATGCAGTTTCTGGCCCTGAAATGACGTACAATACTAGCCATACCTTGAGTTCCTGAGCAGCCTCATCCACAGGGCAGAGCTGATGAGTCCTGTGTCTCCTGGAGGTCTGACACACCGCACACAGAGCCTCCTGGTCCTCCACACAGAACAACAACAACCTCTTCCCATGGAGAATGCACCTTTCATCCCCATCCGGTACCAACCCACTCCTCCCTCCTGACTCCCTCCTTCCCTGGCTCACCTTCTCCCCCTCCCTCGTCTCATCCTGCTTGGTGGTATTGTGGCTCCTCTCCCTCGCAAAGGTCTCCACGATGTTCCTCAGAGCCAGGTTACTGGGTGGAGCGTCGGTTAGGGAATGTTTGCGGCAGACGGGGCACTTTTTGATGACCTGAGTGTTCCAGTAGTTGTCCAGGCAGCTCCTGCAGAAGCTGTGGCTGCAGCCCAGCACCACAGGGTCAGTGAAAACATCACAGCACACAGGGCAGGACATGTCGTCCTCCAGGGTCCAGGTGGCAGCCATGATGGAGAGATGTGTGCTTGTTCTGAGCTGGTGTACCTACCGTAGGGTGGCTGGGCTAGGGACTGATGACGCTGTCTGGAATGCTGGCAAACTGGTCCAGTGTTTCGGTGTTGATTTGCTCCACTTAAAGGGTGAGGCATGGAATGGAAATAAATTAAATATGTACTTTTATTGAACATGACATCAATAATTATGGAATTCAATCATGACACTTGTTCTCGGTAAATTAATTAACAGCAAAGAATAGATCTGCTCCAAACAAAGTTCCAAAATACACATTGGTGTCACAGACAATGTCACCACTGGAGGTGAGGCTGTTCACCTCAATTTACAAAACAATAGACAGACAAAACCAATACACAGGAGTCACTGTGACAGACTTTACCAATACAGACGCTTCAGTATGTGATCAAGAAATAGAATCAGCAGGTTATATGCTCAGTGAATAGGTGCCACAGTCACAGACACCTTCTCAGGGCAGATCCTCAGCACTCCAGGGTCAGTGCCATCAGAGTTGAGACAGGGAGAGAAGTAAGGGAACAGTCTCTCTGTGAACCTGTGTTCGAACGTATAGATGAGTGACATGTCACTGGAGTCATAGAAAGAGAGCTCTCCTTTCTCATAGTCCAGCTTGACCATGATCCTCTTGGGCTTCCTCTTCAGAACCAACGGGGTACCCAGGGGGGCTGTTCCAGCGCTATACTGCTCCCCGTTCCAAAACCCCATCGCCCAGATCCTGACCTCTGAGCTGACCATCACATTGCCTTTCCGGGCTACACCCTCTTTGGCCACGCCCAGAGTCCAGGCTTTCTTAGGCCTCACCTCCACCTCCCAGCTGTGAATGCCAGAGCAGAAATCCACAGAGCTTAGCACGCTCACTGAGCTGTCGAATCGCTCAGCGTTATCAGGCACAGCCTGGGACACCCGTCTGTCACTCACCTGCAGGAGAATCCCAGAGATCAGTAGATCAGCGTGGGCTGAATTTACATCCAAGGTCACAGGGGCTGGGACAGAAAGAGTTTGAAGGTTAGACGGCCACCGGGTTAGATACATGGATGTTGGTACACTGTGTTGCTTGCTGTATGAACAGAACATGAGTCAGCAGTTTGTCACTGGGTCAGAAATCAGAACATTGGTCAACGGTTCATGGTTTGGCAATCAGAACATGCGTCAGCAGTTTGTGTTTCAGCAACCTTAACATGACTGAGCATTTTGTCAATGAGTCCGTCACAGTCATGGAAAAAGTAACCAATTGTCATACTAAAAGTAATTAAACCTTAACAGAAAATGACTCTATTAAAAGTGAGTCATCCTGTAAAATACTACTTCAGTAAAAGTATAGAATTATTTGGTTTTAAATATAATTAAGTATCAAAAGTAAATGTATTTGATAAAATATTCTTAAGTACCAAAAGTCAAAATAAAAGTGTAAATCATTTAAAATTCCTTCTATTAAGCCAAGCAGACGGCACTATTTTCTTGTTTTAATATACGGATACCCAGGGGCACACTCCAACACTCAGACAAAATTTTCAAACAAAGCATTTGTGTTTAGTGAGTCCGGCCAGAGGCAGTAGGGATGACCCGGATGTACTCTTAATAACGTGTGAATTGGACCATTTTCCTGTCCTGCTAAGCATTCAACATTTAAAAGTAATTTTGGGCCGTCAGTACAGATACCAACACATCTTCACCACCAAAGTCCATTTGATGTCACAAAGCTGTCCAATACTTTAAAAATATCCTCTCATGTTGTCTTCCTTAATTAACCCCCCCCCCCCCATAAACGTAACGGACATATACCAGGAGCTGTGCCAGGCCCGCCACGTCTGTTGACTCATCCAGCTGTGATGCATAGAATTCACTGGCTTGTAAGCGAAGCAGTAATTGTTTCAAAACATCTCCTGCCATGTCACTGATGCGTCGTGAAACAGTGTTGTTTGATGAAGATATTGTCTGTATAGTTTTTTGGTCTTTTCCCCCCAGCATTGTCCCAGCCATAGCCGCGGCAGCAGGAAGAATTAAGTCCTCCACAATAGTATGGGACTTGCCTGTCCTAGCCACTCGGTAGTTCACCATATAAGACTCTTCTAGCCCCTTCTTATTAATGGTATCTGTTGCTTTTTTTTATTTTTTCAAATTGACATGTTTTGTTTCTAAATATCTGCGGAAGACTGAAGGTTTCATCGAGTTGTGAGATAGTACTTTTGCACATACAACACACTGTGGCTGAGGGAAGGCACTACTCCCAATATAAGTGAATTCCAAATCAATGTATTTCTCATCATATTTGCGCCTCTTCGATGGTCCAACATCCCTGTCTGTTGTTTGGTGGTTTCCCGGGTAAGGGGGCAGTAGCTCTTCGGCTGCATCAGATTCACAACTGTCAGTCTCCAAGCTACCTGGGCTAACAACAAATGTAGAATTACTGATGCTAGCATTGGAAGTGCTTGTGGAAGCAGAATAACTTGTGTCGTTGACAGGTGCAGGTGTAGTACTGCTGGTAGTAGCAGTGCTACCAGTAGAGCTGGTATGTGTCTCTATGAACGTGGGCCTCACTTCTTTTTGACCATTTATCAATTTTGGAGCAAACAGAATGAGCAGCAGCTACGTTTGGCTACATACAGACTGTTAGTGTAATTCCCACGAGAGAGTAACGGTTAATGTGATTGGATGTTAATTATTTGACTAGGCTACCTGTATTTCACATTGTGTTGTTATTTCGCTGAACACTAGATGGTTGAATTTTATTTTTGGCAGTGAAATGAGGCTACTCAGGTGAGAGAAAAACACTTTTTTGAAATAGCTTTAAAAAGCAGGCAAAGGTTTTCATTTGGACAATGTTGTCTTAGTAAGAGAAACCCCTCCACTGCCCCTTGTACACCATTACTGCTGGTCAGGTGTGTGTATTTGAATAATAGTTATGATGTGCAATGAATAGTTTTTTAAGGTTGAAATGTGAAATTAATTTATGGTTGATTTTTAAGGATAAGGAAAAGTGCAGTGAATAGTGCCACTTTTTGTCTTGCCTTTTAATCATTATATACAGTTGAAGTCAGAAGTTTAAATACACTTAGGTTGGAGTCATTAAAACTAATTTTTCAACCACTCCACAAATTTCTTGTTAACCAACTATAGTTTTGTCAAGTCGGTTAGGACATCTATTTTGTGCATGAAACAAGTACAGACAGATTATTTCACTTATAATTCACTGTATCACAATTTCAGTGGGTCAAAAGATTACATACACTAAGTTGACTGTGCCTTTATACAGCTTGGAAAATTCAAAACAATTATGTCATGGCTTTAGAAGCTTCTGACAGACTAATTGACATAATTTGAGTCATCATTTCAAGGCCGACCTTCAAACTCAGTGCCTCTTTGCCTGACATCATGGGAAAATCCAAAGAAATCAGCCAAGACCTCAGGAAAAAACATTGTTCATCCTTGGGAGCAATTTCCAAACACCTGAAGGTATTACGTTCATCTGTACAAACTATAGTACGCAAGTATAAATACCATGGGACCACGCAGCCGTCATAACGCTCAGGAAGGAGATGCGTTCTGTCTCCTAGAGATGAACGTACTTTGGTGCGAAAAGTGCAAATCAATCCCAGAACAACAGCAAAGGACCTTGTGAAGGTATTGGAGGAAACAGGTATACAATTATCTATATCCACAGTAAAAACGAGTCCAATATCGACATAACCTGAAAGGCCTCTCAGCAAGGAAGCTGCTCCAAAACCACCATAAAAAATCCAGACTACGGTTTGCAACTGTACATGGGGACAAAGATCTTACTTTCTGGAGAAATGTCCTCTGCTCTGATGAAACAAAAATAGAACTGTTGGCCATAATGACCATCATTATGTTTGGAGGAAAATGGGGAGGCTTGCAAGCCGAAGAACACCATCCCAACCGTGAATCACATGACTGGCAGCATCATGTTGTGGGGGTGCTTTGCTGCAGGAGGGACTGGTGCACTTCACAAAATAGACGGCATCATGAGGACGGAAAATGATGTGGATATATTGAAGCAACATCTCAAGGCATCAGTCCGGAAGTTAAATTTTGGCCACAAATGGGTCTTCCAAATGGACAATGACCCCAAGCATACTTCCAAAGGTGTGGCAAAATGGCTTAAGGACAACAAAGTCAAGGTATTGGAGTGGCCATCAGCCCTGACCTCAATCCTATAGAACATTTATGTGCAGAAATTAAAAAGCATGTGCGAGCAAGGAGGCCTACAAACCTGACTCAGTTACACCAGCTCTGTCAGGAGGAATGGGCCAAAATTCACCCAACTTATTGTGGGAAGCTTGTGGAAGGCTACCCGAAATGTTTGACCCAAGTTAAACAATTTAAAGGCAATGCTACCGAATACTAATTGAGTGTATGTGAACTTTCTGACCCTGTTCTCGTCACTGGGAATGTGATGAAAGAAATAAAAAACTGAAATAAATCACTCTCACTACTATTATTCTGACATTTCACATTCTTAAAATAAAGTGGTGATCCTGAATGACCTAAGACAGGGAATTTGTACTTGAATTAAATGTCAGGAATTGTGAAAAACTGAGTTTAAATGTATTTGGCTAAGGTGTATGCCAACTACCGAATTCAACTGTAAGTTATTGTTTTTACCATTGAGGACCGACCACGTTGTAAACAAGCGTTGTAAATAATACTGTTAAGTTTGGCCACATTTTGTTGTACATGTTCCTTAACCAAAATAAATTCAATTCAATAACAAAATGCAGCCACCCAACAATACAACTTAAGTAGTACTTGAAAGTATTTTTAGTTAAGGAATTTTCATCACTGGTCAGTCAGGAATTCCAACATGAGTCAGCTTTTTTGTGAGGAATCAGACTGGCTCAGAAAAGGTACATTTTGTTGTTGCTTCACCCGGGATTCAAGGCTATGAAAGAGTGCTCTAGGCTGGAGTCTGGATATTGGACTGTAATGTTTCGAAACGGATCATTGTGCATGGAAGCAAGTCAATGATTACCTTCAAAATGTGGACTGTTGCTTATAAAATCTGTGTACTCACTGTATTCAACCATTTTCTGCATTTTCTCCCAGACCTTGAACCTCAGGTTGCCCAGGTGTTGGGCCACGTCTATCAGTGTCCCTGATAAAGGCTCTGGATCCTGCAGTGTACTGAAATTACATACCGTCCCCCCATTTTGTGTCAATAATGTTGGAGACTGATCAAATATTTGACTTATGACGATCATTGTAATGTTGCATAACCGTCTTTCAAGTCCTTGTATATCGGAAACAAAAACACATGGATCTCAGTAAAAAAAATAACATCATTACACATGGATCTCAGTAAAAAAAATAACATCACCTCTGGGTAGATAATGGAAGAGAGGGGATAGTGGTGGAGAGATAAGGAGGGGTTACAGTAGAAAAAGGATGGAAATTAAACAAGTTTCTCATTATTTGAGAAAGCCTCAGTACATTTAACAGTTTTTCCCGTGAACATAGAACATTGTTAAAATATGTGAGATGAACCTGCAAGAATGAGACATCATCTGTTTTCATCCTGTGCGACTGTACATTTCTACATGCATCATTACAACCGTACCCTTTCCCATCGCTTGTTCACCAACCCACTGCACGGAATGTAGGTTTACAGTGCTTGATTCCCTATAAACATTTAGGCCGTACCTGTGATCAGAGTTTATCCCAGTTATCCAATTCATGCCAAGGCAGAGGTCGCATAACATAGCAATGAAGTCATTCCTTTGGCACATGTTGCTGTATCTCAAGTAAGTGTTAGTGTCTCAGTCGTTCAACAACAACACCCCGACAGAAATAGCCACACTTGGTGTCATGTACAACAGATCCAAGGCTCTGTACGAAACAGTGTAGATGCCTGGTATCTGTTGTCTTGTAAGAATGTTTGATGGGGGAAAAAAGCTATTACTGTAGGACTAATAACTGGTTGGCACAGATTAACCAATAATAACTGGTTGGCACTAATTTGACACTGGTGTGGTAACAGCCTCAGCCATAATTGCCAGTCTGACACACTGCCAAATCAACTTCAAAAAGCTTCTACTCTGAGAGGTGATCCGCCATAACGCATGGATTCTGATAGCAGAACCAGTTAAAAAGCTTTGGCATCTTGTAACCCAGCACCATTTGAACTGCTACCCGGCATAACAAGCTCTGTCAGGCTCGGAGTAGCCTCACAAGTCAGCAGACCCTCAGCTCGTGACTATTATATGATAGGATTCTGTTGTGACGTTCAGTTGTGAAAGCTGTCAAAAGGGGGCAGTAAAGCACTGCTATGGCAGTTGTATTGTAGTCCGTCACAACGGATGATGTCTGGGGCCCATTCTTAAGAAGCTATTATGTGAATATTGATTATTTGGCAGATGAAATCCCATGTTACTTTTTTAGGGCACAGCTCTAGGCAGACATGAGAGCATCTAATCAAATAAAGTGTTTTACACAATACTGCTTCTAGTCACATTATTATTTTAAATGGGATACTTAAAATGTTCTGATGCAATCTATCACAGGCTCCATCTTCTTCCTTCTAACTTTCTTCCAAATACTCTTTTTATTTATCTCTCTCCCAAATGCTTCCCCCCCCCCCATTCTCTGCCCCAGACACCTAATTGTAACAGTCTGAAATACCCATTTATCCATTCCACCCAGGAGACATTTCTCTTTCCCTAAGTGTTCCAGACGTAAGGGATTTTGCCAAACTTGATGTAAGTTCATTCCACTACCACTTTCATTTCCATTTGACACCATTAGAGAGGTCCGTTTATTTCGCATTTGTGTCCATCTTCGTTGTGATGTATGACCTCTCCACATTCTCCCCGTATGCCTATTATTAGATGACCTTTGATTCATTTTGTAATAGTAGTGCTCTATACGTTTGGGTCATAATTTCTTGTTGAACAGGATTTGGTATTAGTAGTTCTAGTGAGATCATGATAGGATCCTGTTTTGGGACACAGGAGACTAAAGTAGTCTGAAGTATAGAAGGCATTAAGCTGACAATCAATATCCGTGTCTGTCCCCATTCTGATCAGACAAACATATTGTTGAGTCTACACCATTGTCTCATGTCTGCATCACAACCGGCCGTGATTGGGAGTCCCATAGGGCGGCGCACAATTGGCCCAGCGCTGTCCGGGTTTGGCCGGGGTAGGCCGCCATTGTAAATAAGAATTTGTTCTTAACTGACTTGCCTAGTTAAATAAAGGTTCAAAAAAATCAATAATGTAAAAAAATACTTCAGAAAGTGTGAAGGCCGTCTGCACTGATCTGTCTGATAGTTCATCCTCAAAATGTTACCAAGGTGACATCATCCATTGAACCGCCTTTCATCCTCAAAATGTTACCAAGGTGACATCATCCATTGAACCGCCTTTCATCCTCAAAATGTTACCAAGGTGACATCATCCATTGAACCGCCTTTCATCCTCAAAATGTTACCAAGGTGACATCATCCACTGAACCGCCTTTCATCCTCAAAATGTTACCAAGGTGACATCATCCACTGAACCCCCTTTCATCTTCAAAATGTTACCAAGGTGACATCATCCACTGAACCCCCTTTGATCTTCAAAATGTTACCAAGGTGACATCATCCACTGAACCGCCTTTGATCCTCAAAATGTTACCAAGGTGACATCATCCACTGAACCGCCTTTCATCCTCGAAATGTTACCAAGGTGACATCATCCACTGAACCCCCTTTGATCTTCAAAATGTTACCAAGGGGACGTCGTCCACTGAACCGCCTTTGATCTTCAAAAGAGTCAGAGTTAATCTGTAGCTAATATTTACTTTTGTTCATGAGCAAGTGTACCTAATTCTATATAAAATAATATACTTTGTGGTGGTAGAATCAGTATCTATGAAGTTTGAAATGTGCACAAAAATGTCTGCTTGCTGCCTGAACCAGGATCAAATCAATCCATATGAAATGAAAGGCAGGGATGCTAACAATGCCAGTTCACTCAATGCTGAATACTCCTTCTAGCTAGCTAGCTAGCTAGTGTAGGGAAATTCTAGCTAATAAACTAATTAGCTTTCATTATATCTGTTCTGCCGTGAGTAGTGCGCAGAGTTTTACAGCACAGCCGACTGATACAGCACAGCTGACAGCTTTCCACAACGTTATCTCGTTGGTCAAATGTTACAAAGTAGCAAGGCACAGTGCCAGCTTTCAGAGTCAGATACATGTGCTTTTTTTAACAGTCCCAAAACTTTGTTGCTGTACAACTTCATCAACAAGCTGGCAAACTAGCTACCGTATGGCCATTCAAACAAGCTTGCACTAGGGGTGCTAGCTGTAGCAAGTTTGCCGTATTAGCCAATGGGTCATAGCTACCGAGAGCATAGCAATTTTCAGAATCAGAAACTAGTGTTTTGCAGATGAGACATGACTGACTGTTATCGGTCGGAGTACTGAGGTTTAAACAGAAATTCTCTCTCTCTCTCTCTCTCTCTCTCTCTCTCTCTCTCTCTCTCTCTCTCTCTCTCTCTCTCTCTCTCTCTCTCTCTCTCTCTCTCTCTCTCTCTCTCTCTCAATTTTTTTTTAAACAAAATGAGTGAAGAATGATGGAGTGGAGCTTTCTTCCGTACAGTGGCCAGGAGACTGACAAATTGCTCATGTGAGAGAGATGGGGAACAGTGAATAGTGCCCCTGGGCACACTGGGCCAGTCTCAGTACTTACTCACAAAAGAGGGAGGGCTAATGGAGAGTTTTAGAGAGAGCATGACTGTGGTCTTTCTCATTTGTGCTCTGTTTCTCCTCTGAATCCGTGAAGCATGTTTGCCCCAGACAGAGCCCTGTGAATGCAGCCCAGCATTAAGCGCCATTGGCCTCCTATAACAAGCTAAGACATGCTGTTTGGGGGTTTCTACTGAGCTGCTCATGTCCACCACTCACTTTCCAATCCATAACTGCTTACTTGAGTTCATTTTTCATGTATCAGCACGACCAAAGCAGTTCATTTCAAGGACATGTATTACTTTGTGTTGATGATTTGAATTCCCTCGGTTTCAAGGTTGAATGTAACTGGTGAATGTTCAGATGTTTACATTGCTGAAGCAATAATAAAAGTTGGTAAACTCAAATATGGTCTTCTGGAAGGCTTTGTATTGTCTGGTAGGCGGTGGGAGGGGCTACATAACTGACTCTGTAAATAAATTGGAAATACAGTACCATTCAAAAATGGATATTGGCGTATTGCTGCGGAATGCCTTGGTAGCCATGCTGGTTAAGTGTGCCTTGAAGTCTAAATAAATCACCAACAGTGTCACCAGCAAAGCACCCCCACACCATCGCACCCCCTCCTCCATGCTTAACAGTGGGAAGTGGGAACCATCCTCCGTTCACCTACTCTGCACCTCACAAAGACACGTTGGTTGGAACAAAAAATCTCAAATTTGGACTCATCAGACCAAAGGACAGATTTCCACCGGTCTAATGTCCATTGCTCATGTTTCTTGGCCCAAGCAAGTCTCTTCTTATTATTGGTGTCCTTTAGTAGGGGTTTCTTTGCAGCAAATCGACCATGAAGGCCTGATTGACGAAGTCTCCTCTGAACAGTTGATGTTGAGATCAACAATACAGTGCCTTCAGAAAGTATTCATACCCCTTAATTCATGCCACATTTTGTTCTGTTACAGACTCAATTTTAAATGGATTTAATTTAGATGTTTTTGTCACTATAATACACACAGTACCACATAATGTAAAAGTGGAATTGTTGTTCTAAAATGTTTACTAATTAATAACACATTAAAAGCTGCTATGTCTTGAGTCAATAAGTATTCAACCCCTTTGTCATGACAAGCCTAAATAAGTTCAGAAGTAAATCATTTCTTTATGAGTGTAATGGCTGTGATAGGAGAAAACTGAGGGCAGATCAACAACATTATAGTTACTCTCCAATCATTTGTATTTTTTATTTATTTGAACCTTTATTTAACTAGGCAAGTCAGTTAAGAGCAAATTCTTATTTACAATGACAGTCTAGGAACAGTGGGTTAACTGCCTTGTTCAGGGGCAAAAGGACAGATCCTAGAGAAAAACCTTGCTCTGCTTTCCACCAGACAGTGGGAGATGAATTCACCTTTCAGGACAATACCCGAAAGCACAAGGCCTACACTGTAGTTGCTTACCAAGAAGACTGTGAATGTTCCCGAGTAGCTGTTACACTTTTGACTTAAAACTACTTGAAAATCTATGGCAAGACCTCAAAATGTTTGTCTAGCAATGATCAACAACCAATTTGACAGAGCTTGAAGAATTTTTTGGGGAAAATAATAAATGGCCAAATGTTTCACAATCCAGGTGTGGAAAGCTCTTAGAGACTTACCCAGAAAGACAGCTGTAATCGCTGCCAAAGGTGCTTCTGCAACGTACTGACTCAGGTGTGCGAATACTTATGTAAATTTGATATTTCTGTATTTTTTTGTTGTTCTATGCTAAACATTTCTTAACATGTTTCCACTTAGTCTTTATGGGATATTATATGTAGATGGGTGAGATTAATTTATTTATTTTGAATTCAGGCTGTAACACAACTAAATGTGTAATAAGTCAAGGGGTATGAATAAGGGACAGTATAGACAACTTTGACTTTGCAGCTGACCCATCTAGTGGAAATCGCTCAGTTCTGCCTCCATGGCAAGATTCATGACAATAAACGTCAACCTGCCACATATCCCCACTAGCCATTAATCACTAAGAAACCGCACCGACCAACTGCTGTGTACACTGTGCTTTTCCCATCATACTGAACCTACTCCAACAAACACATCAAAAAAACACACATTCACAAAGCAATAAAGAATCAAATGGCAATAATAACAAAGTCCCTGGAGTCCCTGGCCCTTTGCCACTGTGCTGTGGACGTGGCACAGCAGAGTCCATGATTAATATCACAATTCAATAGAATATCAGCCTCCTCACAATATTTAATACTCTCAGCAGGCCAGTAATAGAACCGCCATTAAGTGAAAGGCTTGTTTTCTTTCTCAGCCTGTGAATCCGGCTAGAGGTTTATTAACATGTTGAAATGAATTGTGACCATGGGTGAACGGCTGGGCAGGACACTCGCTAATAGATGGAGATTACCCACGTCTGGGGGGAGAGGAGAGAATTTCACTGGCAGCTCACGTCTGAACCGCAAACCCCCGGATCTTATGAACAGAGACCATGAATAATTCACAGTGAAATATGAGGTTATATTTTATTGAAAAGCTTTAAGTTTAGCCAAGGCTGGGCTATGCATCATTCACAGTTGCCAGGGTTGAGAGCGGTGAAGTGGAGCAGAACTGGCCACTGGAAATAAAACGTAATAAAACTGTGATGCATGTCTGTTGCTCTACTTGTCGTAGGTTTTGGTACAGCTGTTACAGTACAGTCCCATAGCAGCCATCTTTGCCAACGCTGCCGTGGGTTTGAGTCCAGCCCACGTCGTACTAGCTAACCGTCTCTTCATCTGGCTGTCCTGTCTCTCTTCACTGTTTGTGTTTCTCTGAAGGTCCAATGAAGCTGTTTTTTTAATCTTTTTTTATCTCAACATCAAATCATTTCTGGGTAATATGGAGTACTTTAATGTGATCGTTTTCAATTAAAATGGTAAACAATGAACAAAGATAGCTTCTTTAAGAGCAGGACTATTGTTAAAAGGAGCTGTTATTGGCAGAGAGGTTTGGAACTGTTTTGTATTGGTCTATTAACTCATTTCCCGCCTGGGGATGGTACCAGAAAGGCCAACACTCCGTCCCACCGAAACAGGCTGACATTTCAGCAGGTCTTTTCAAATAGCTTTTACACTAAAAGGACATTATCATCAATTTAACAATTTTACAGTATTAGTGCGGAAAGTTATGTAAAAGCACAGGAATATCTCGAGATTGAGGCACCGGGCCTAATATATGGTATACATGTCACTGTGACACTCAGAGCTGGGATATCCTTGCCTCAGCCAAGTGGCAGCATGAGTTCCTCTGAAATATGTTTCCCTCCTGTGAATACAGTCTCAGGGCTTTACTTTAATAAACCAAAAGTACATCTTAGTGCACTCACACAGCACAGTTGAGTTGTGGGTGTGTCAGAAATATATATATTTTTTTATCCTAATCCACTGATTCCTTGTCTGGTCTCTTCTCTGCACCTGGGTCCAACTTCATCACATTACAATAGAGGCATGTTTGTTCTACATAACATATTTTTATCTGAATGTTCCAAGACGTTGTGTCCTACTGGACACGTTACTGGCGTTATCGTAAAGAGGCAGGCTTTCTATGAATGAATAAGTTGTAGGTGTAACGAGGGCTTGATCACTGACTGGCCAAAGAAAACCTGCCTCAAAGCTTTTCGTGTGGTTGCGTGTTTACTGTGTTTGATGTAGCGTTGTGCTAAACTCAGGCAGGAGAGCGTGAATGTTTGTCCTATCTGTTGAAGAAAGGCCTACTAGTTTATTAAATACATACAGTAACCCTATAATAGTCCTAGTTAAATCCAGGTTTTCATGTTAAAAAAATGTATCGGCTTCAACATGGGAATATTAGCCAACACATTGCATTCGCATTTCGGCATCCGAATTACCGCGATTTGACCTTTTTAAGTTCAGAGGACAACGAAGAGGAATTATTTGTAACAAAATGATCAACGTAAAACAATAAGCAGACTTTTTCACAACTTGATGTTTTTAAATAGGCTTCCTACATAATGACATCTGTCATTCAATGGGCACTTAATGAGTCTACGAAGCTAACATATGGAATTGTTTTAAGGTGGACACATCGTGGATTATTAAGCTATTTGATTTGGAATTTTAGGACCCCTGTATGTATTGAAAAAATATACAGTATACTGTATACAGTGCATTCGGAAAGTATTCAGACCCCTCGACTTTTTCAACATTTTGTTACAATACTGGCTTACTCTAAAATTGATTAAATAAAAATGCTATTCATCAATCTATACACAACACCCCATAATGACAAAGCGAAAAACAAGTTTAGACATTTTTGCAAATGTGTTAAAAACAGAAATACCCTATTTACATAAGTATTCAGAACCTTTGCAATGAGACTCGAAATTGAGCTCAGTTGCGTCCCGTTTCCACTGATCATCCTTGAGATGTTTGTACAACTTGATTGGAGTCCACCTGTGGTAAATTGTCATTATGGGGCATTGTGTGTAGGGTTTATATCAGTGGTTCTTAACCTGGGTTCGATCGAACCCCAGGGGTTCGGTGAGTCAGTCTCAGGGGTTCGGCGGAGGTCAAGACACACATCCGATTCATATGATTCGTGATGACACGCCCCGCTTGGCCATCATTGGCTGCAGGTGATCACGCACATCGCTTGGCCTATCTGTGCTGCAGGGAATTTGGTGTGCTCAGTAGTCGACTTGTGACTGTCGTGATGGTACGTCTTGTGATTTCTTTCTTAATATTTTAATCCCTTCATACTTACTATGTCGAGCAAAAAAAGAAAATGGTCGGACGAATATGTACAATATGGATTCACATGTATAACGGAACGTGATGGGAGTCTGCGTCCTAACTGCATGATTTGCAATGCCAAGTTGAGCAATTCTAGTCTAGCACCGGCAAAACTAAGAGAACACTTCCTTAAGCTGCATGGAGATGGAAAATACAAGAACACAACGCTCGCTGAATTCAAGGTGAAGAGAGCCAGATTCGATGAAAAGGCTACTCTGCCTGTTCTCGGCTTTGTACTCATCAACAAACTGATCCTCACAGCATCGTATGAAGTTGCTTACCTGATCGCAAAGCAGGGCAAACCACACCATTGGTGAAATGCTGGGAAAAGAGGCTGAAGTTAAGTTATCCCAAATTCCTCTTACAAATGACACCATCAGCGACAGAATAGAGGACATGAGCAAAGACATCTTGGCTCAAGTAGTTGCAGATCTGATTTCAAGCCCGGCAAAATTCGATGAGACCACAGACGTTTCCAATCTAAGCCAGCTTGCTGTATTCGTGCGTTATGTGAAAGACGACGTGATAAAGGAAGATTTTTTATTTTGTAAGCCTCTTACAACAACAACTAAGGCAGCCAATGTGAAGAAACTTGTGGATGACTTCTTCAAAGACAACAATCTTCGTGGGATATGGTTTCTGCAGTTTGTTCGGACGGAGCTCCAGTCATGCTGGGAAGAAAGTCTGTTTTTGGTGCGCTAGTGAAAGCCGATGCATCATTGTTACGCATTGTATTCTGCACAGGCATGCGTTGGCAACAAAAACCTTGCCTCCAAAACTGGCAGAAGTATTAAAAATTGTAGTGGAATGCGTGAACTATGTGCGAACTAGTGCTCTGCGGCATCGCATCTTCAGTGAGCTGTGTAAAGAAATGGGCTCTGAATTCAAGGTACTTCTGTACCATTCTAACGTTCGGTGGTTATCTCGGGGACACGCTGTGCGTGTGGAATTAGCCCTGTTTTTGCAAGAGCACCAACATTGTCATGCAGATTGCTTCAAAAATTCTGAGTTCATTCTCATTTTAGCGTACATGGCTGATATCTGCGCAGCTCTCAATCATCTCAATCAAAAGATGCAGGGCGGTGGAGTCAACATCATCGAAGCGGAGGAAAACCTGAAGGCTTTTCAAAAAAATCTACCGTTATGGAAACGGCGAACAGAGAACAATAACTTCGCAAACTTTCCCCTGCTGGACGACTGTGTAAGTAAGATCGAAGATGTACCTGGAATCGGAGACATTTCTGTACTCACGGAACTGAAGCAAGCAATTGCCACACACTTAGATGAGCTTGCAAAGTCTCTCGACGGATACTTCCCTACAAGAGAGTCATATCCAGCATGGGTGAGACAGCCGTTCACGTTTAGTGTTGAGACAACAGATGTCAATGATGAATACCTCGATGAAATCATTGAAATTCAGCAGAGCCAGGTTCAACAGCAACTTTTCAGAACAACAACACTTTCAACATTTTGGTGTCAACAAATGGTAACGTACCGTTATTGCTAAGAAAGCTCTGGAGATTTTCATACCGTTTGTTACAACATATCTTTGCGAGCAATCCTTTTTGAGGATGCTGGACATAAAAACGAAGAAAAGGAAAAGACTTTGTTGTGAAAATGACATGAGAGTGGCACTTGCCAAGGTGAAGCCGTGCATTTCTGAACTGGTCTCTGAAAGGCAACAGCAGAAGTCACACTGATTTGCAGTAAATATTCATTATGATGTTTTTGTTTTTGTGTGAAAATCATGTTTTGATGATTTTGTTCTTTGAACACAGTGATGTTGATGCACGGTTCATTTTGTGCACCAGTCAAATATATACCTATGTTTTGAATTTGAAAAAATAATTGTATTTTTCCAATTAAGAAGGGTTCGGTGAATGCGCATATGAAACTGGTGGGGTTCAGTACCTCCAACAAGGTTAAGAACCACTGGTTTATATGTTGTATTTCGTATTTGGGTTTTGTATTAATTGGGAGTGTGTATTAGTAGGGGTGTGTCCAGTTAGGCTTGGCTGCCTGAGGCGATTCTTAATTGGAGTCAGCTGATTCTAGTTGTCTCGGATTGGGAACCGTATTTAGGTAGCTTGAGTTTTATCCAAAGCGACTTACAGTCATGTATTTTTACGTGGGCGATTGTACCTGTCTTAGTGTTAGTCACCAGATAGGCTGTATTAGTTTCACTCGTTTGTTGTTTTCATATTTTCAGTTATTTCATGTACCGCTTTATCTTTATTAAAAGTCATGAGTAACCTACACGCTGCATTTCGGTCTGACTCTCTTCAAACAACAGTTGAACTACATTACAGAATCGCCCACCACCATTCACAGACCGAGCAGCGTGTGAACTGGCAGGATCTAAAGG
This sequence comes from Oncorhynchus gorbuscha, assembly GCF_021184085.1. Classification (NCBI taxonomy): domain Eukaryota; kingdom Metazoa; phylum Chordata; class Actinopteri; order Salmoniformes; family Salmonidae; genus Oncorhynchus; species Oncorhynchus gorbuscha. The sequence continues at coordinate 23,410,415 of NC_060180.1, forward strand.
AGGACGCTATGGATGGCAGAAGCAGGGATTATACGATGTGGGAGGAAATCGACAGGTGGGCGGCCGACCCAGAGCGAGTGCAGGAGCCCGCCTGGGATTCCCTACAGCAATGCGAAGAGGGCTATACACGTATAGAATCGAGAAGGAAAGCATTGCTATACAGAGCGAAAACTGAAGGTAACAGGGGAAAGCGCAGAGAGAGAGTGGCTGAGTCAGGAAACAGACCTGAGCCTACTCTCCCTGTTAATCATGAAGAGCAGTTGCAATGGGAGAGAATGCATCATTTGGAGATTTGGACATGGGAGGAGGAATTAGACGGTCAAGGACCCTGGGAGCAGCCGGGAGAATATCGCTGTCCCAAGGAGGAAATAGAGGCAGCTAAAGCGGAGAGGCGCATGTATGAGGAGGCAGCACGGCGACGCGGTTGGAAACCGGAAAGTCACCCCCCAAAAAATATGGGGGGGGGGGGTTAAAAGGGAGAATAGTTATGCCAGGTAGGAAACCTGCGCATACTCCCTGTGCTCACCGTTGGGCTAGAGAGACCGGGCAGGCACCGTGTTATGCTATGGAGCGCACGGCGTTTCCAGTGCGGGTGCAGAACCAGCTGCGACACATACCAGCCCTTCCTATTGGCCGGGCTAGAGTGGGCATCGAGCCAGGTAAGCTTGGGCAGGCTCGGTGCTCTAGAGCTCCAGTGCGCCTGCACGGTCCGGTCTATCCAGAGCCACCTCTACACACCAGTCCTCCGGTAGCAGCTCCCCGCACCAGGCTTCCTGTGCGTGTCCTCGCGCCAGTACCACCAGTTCCAGCACCATGCACCAGGCCTCCAGTGCGCCTCGCCTGTTCAGCGCAGCCAGTGCTTTTCTCCCCTCCTGCGCTGCCGGAGTCTCCCGCTTGTTCAGCACAGCCAGTGCTTTTCTCCCCTCCTGTGCTATCGGAGTCTCCAGCCTGTTCAGCGCAGCCAGAGCCTTTCTCCTCTCCTGCGCTGCCGGAGTCTCCTGTCTGTCCAGCGCCACCAGTGCTACCAGTCGGCCCAGCGCGTCCAGTGCGCCTCGCCTGTTCAGCGCAACCAGAGCTTTTCTCCTCTCCTGCACTGTTGGTGTCTCCCGCCTGTTCAGCTCAGCCAGAGCCTTTCTCCTCTCCTGCGCTGCCGGAGTCTCCTGTCTGCCCAGCGCCGCCAGTCGGCCCAGCGTCACCAGTCTGCCAGGATCCGCCAGAAGTGCCAGTCTGCCAGGATCCGCCAGAAGTGCCAGTCTGCCAAGATCCGCCAGAAGTGCCAGTCTGCCAAGATCTTCTAGATCGGCCAGACAACCTGAATCATCCAGGTCCACCAGCCAGCCAGGATTTACCGGAGCCTACTACCTGCCTGAGCTTCCTCTCAGTACTGAGCTTCCTTTCAGTACTAGGCTTCCTCTCTGTACTGGGCTCCCTCTCAGTACCGGGCTTCCCCTCAGTACTGGGCTGCTTCGGTCCCGGGCTGCCCCTCTGTCCCGGGCTGCCCCTCTGTCCTGAGCTGCCCCTCTGTCCCGAGCTGCCCCTCTGTCCCGAGCTGCCCCTCTGTCCCGAGCTGCCCCTCTGTCCCGAGCTGCCCCTATGTCCCGAGCTGCCCCTCGGTCCCGAGCTGCCCCTCGGTCCCGAGCTGCCCCTCAGTTATGTGGGGATCAGGGTGAGGACTATCAGGCCTTGGTCGGCGGAGAAGGTGGATTATCCTAGGACGCGAAGGGGAGGAACTAGGACATTTATGGAGTGGGGTCCACGTCCCGAGCCAGAACCGCCACCATGGACAGACGCCCACCCGGACCCTCCCTATGCTCTTGAGGTGCGTCCCGGAGTCCGCACCTTAGGTGGGGGGGGTTCTGTCACGCCTTGGTCATTGTATCTTGTGTTTTTGTTATAAGTTTGGGTAGGCCAGGGTGTGACATGGGTTTATATGTTGTATTTCGTATTTGGGTTTGTATTAATTGGGAGTGTGTATTAGTAGGGGTGTGTCTAGTTAGGCTTGGCTGCCTGAGGCGATTCCTAATTGGAGTCAGCTGATTCTAGTTGTCTCGGATTGGGAACCGTATTTAGGTAGCTTGAGTGCGCGTTGTATTTCGTGGGCGATTGTACCTGTCTTAGTGTTAGTCACCAGATAGGCTGTATTAGTTTCACATGTTTGTTGTTTTCATATTTTCAGTTATTTCATGTACCGCTTTATCTTTATTAAAAGTCATGAGTAACCTACACGCTGCATTTCGGTCTGACTCTCTTCAAACAACAGTTGAACTACATTACAAACACCCTTCACAGGACAGCGCAAACTGCCTCAAACCAGAATAGAAAGAGTGGAAGGCCCCGGTGCACAACTGAGCAAGAGGAGAAGTACATTAGAGTGTCTAGTTTGAGAAACAGATGCCTCATAAGTCCTCAACTGGCAGCTTCATTAAATAGTACCTGCAAAACACCAGTCTCAACGTCAACAGTGAAGAGGCGACTCTGGGATGCTGACCTTCTAGGCAGAGTTGCAAAGAAAAATCCATAGGCAAAAGAACACATATACTGGACAGAGGAAGATTGGAAAAAGATGTTATGGATAGATGAATCTAAGTTTGAGGTGTTCGGATCACAAAGAAGAACATTCGTGAGATGCATAAAAAATGAAATATGCTGGAGGAGTGCTTGATGCCCTCTGTCAAGCATGCTGGAGGCAATGTGATGGTCTGGGGATGCTTTGGATGTGATAAAGTGGGAGATTTGTACAGGGTCAAAGGGATCTCCATTTTGCAACGCCATGCCATACCCTGTGGACGCTGCATAATTGGAGCTAATTTCCTTCTACAACAAGACAATGACCCAAAGGACACATGCTCCAAACTATGCAAGAACTATTTAGGGAAGAAGCAGTCAGCTGGTATTCTGTCTATAATGGAGTGGCCAGCACAGTCACCGGATCTCAACCCTTTTGAGCTGTTGTGGGAGCACCTTGACCGTATGGTACGTAAGAAGTGCCCATCAAGCCAATCCAACTTTGTGGGAGGTGCTTCAAGAAGCATGGGGTGAAATCTCTTCAGATTACCTCAACAAATTGACAAGTAGAATGCCAAAGGTCTGCAAGGCTGTAGTTGCTGCAAATGGAGGATTCTTTGACGAAAGCAAAGTTTGAAGGAAACAATTATATTTAAATTAAAAATTGTGATTTATAACCTTTTCAACATCTTGACTATAATTCCTATTAATTTTGCAACTCATTTCATGTATGGTTTCATGGAAAACAAGGACATTTCTAAGTGACCTCAAACATTTGAAAGGTAGTGTATGTAAAGAAATGTACTAAAAAAATAATATTTTCGCTTTGTCATTATGGGTTATTGTGTGTAGATTGATGAGTAAAAAAATATATTTAATACCTTTTAGAATAAGGCTGTAAAGTAACAAAATGTGGGAAAAGTCAAGGGTTCTGAGTACTTTCCAAATGCACTGTATTTCTCACTAGTTTACCCATTGTGGAAGGACCACCAGAGGGCAGGCTGGGCTCATGGATAGCAGCCCAACAAGGAATGGGAGACAAGGTAACCAGAGGCAATTAAGCATAGCTGACGGTTTTAATGACATACTCTCCTTCCCCTATAAGAGAGAGAATGGAACCAGCAGAGGGGGAAACTATCTCTGGAAGATGGCCACCGAGAGAGAGGAGCTATCCAGGAAGAACCACTAAGACGGTGACAATCCCGTGACTTTTTGTTGTAGTTTAAAGATAATCCTATTGTGTTCCTGTTTCATCTGGAGAAGAAGATGTATGTTTTTCTTTGGAAGATTTTCATTGATTATGTTGGAGTGTTTGTGTTGACCAAATGCCCTCAATAGAGAACTGTGTTCAATCAAGAAAACCTACTCCTGACTCGTTTATTCCAGCTGTCATGTTTTGTCTTATATTGTCTTATCATTTTGCTTTTCCCTCTGTTCGTTTTCCCCCTGCTGGTCTTTTTAGGTTCGTTCCCCTTTTTCTCTCTCCCTTCCTCTCTCTCTTCTCTCTATCGTTCCGTTCCTGCTCCCAGCTGTTCCTATTCCCCTAATCAATCATTTAGTCTTCCCACACCTGTTCCCTATCTTTTTCCCTGATTAGAGTCCCTATTTCTCCCCTTGTTTTCCGTTTCTGCCCTGTCGGATCCTTGTCTATTGTTTACCGTGCTGTGTCTGTGTATCGCCCTGTCGTGTCGTGTTTCCCTCAGATGCTGCGTGGTGAGCAGGTGTCTGAGTCTGCTACGTTCAAGTGCCTTCCCGAGGCAACCTGCTGTTCATGATCGAGTCTCCAGTCTGTTCTCGTCATTACGAGTGGAATTATGCTTTATGATTGTAGATTTACTTTACTGGATTAAAAACTCTGTTTTCGCCAAGTCGCTTTTGGGTCCTCATTCACCTGCATAACAGAAGGATCCGACCAAAGAATGGACCCAGCGACTACAGACGCTCGTAACACTGCCGTCGAGATCCAAGGAGCCATGCTCGGCAGACACGAGCAGGAATTGTCTGCTGCTCGCCATGCCGTGGAGAACCTGGCCGCTCAGGTTTCCGACCTCTCTGGACAGTTCCAGAGTCTTCGTCTCGTGCCACCTGTTACTTCCTGGCCTGCCGAGCCTCCGGAACCTAGGGTTAATAACCCACCTTGCTACTCCGGGCAGCCCACGGAATGCCGCTCCTTTCTCACCCAGTGTGATATTGTGTTCTCTCTCCAACCCAACACATACTCTAGAGAGAGAGCTCGGGTTGCTTACGTCATTTCACTCCTTACTGGCCGGGCTCGAGAGTGGGGCACAGCTCGCTCGTTTTCTGGAGGGACTCCACGCAGTGGTCAAAGATGAGATTCTCTCTCGGGAGGTTCCTTCCAGTGTGGACTCTTTGATTGCTCTCGCCATCCGCATAGAACGACGGGTAGATCTTCGTCACCAAGCTTGTGGAAGAGAGCTCGCGTCAACGGTGTTTCCCTGCTCCGCATCGCAACCATCTCGCTCCTCTGGCTCAGAGACTGAGCCCATGCAGCTGGGAGGTATTCGCATCTCGACTAAGGAGAGGGAACGGAGGATCACCAACCGCCTGTGCCTCTATTGCGGATTTGATGGACATTTTGTCAATTCATGTCCAGTAAAAGGCCAGAGCTCATCAGTAAGCGGAGGGCTACTGGTGAGCGCTACTACTCAGGTCTCTCCATCTAGATCCTGTACTACTATGTCGGTCCATCTACGCTGGACCGGTTCGGGTGCTACATGCAGTGCCTTGATAGACTCTGGGGCTGAGGGTTGTTTCATGGACGAAGCATGGGCTCGGAAACATGACATTCCTTTCAGACAGTTAGACAAGCCTACGCCCATGTTCGCCTTAGATGGTAGTCATCTTCCCAGTATCAGATTTGAGACACTACCTTTAACCCTCACAGTATCTGGTAACCACAGTGAGACTATTTCTTTTTTGATTTTTCGTTCACCTTTTACACCTGTTGTTTTGGGTCATCCCTGGCTAGTATGTCATAATCCTTCTATTAATTGGTCTAGTAGTTCTATCCTATCCTGGAACGTTTCTTGTCATGTGAAGTGTTTAATGTCTGCCATCCCTCCCATTTCTTCTGTCCCCACTTCTCAGGAGGAACCTGGCGATTTGACAGGAGTGCCGGAGGAATATCATGATCTGCGCACGGTCTTCAGTCGGCTCCCGAACGTAAGGCTCTCGAGGATTATTTATCTGTGTCTCTTGACGCCGGTACCATAGTGCCTTCTTCCTCTCCGGGCCGGGGCGGGGTTCTTTTTTGTTAAGAAAAAGGACGGTACTCTGCGCCCCTGCGTGGATTATCGAGGACTGAATGACATAACGGTTAAGAATCGTTATCCGCTTCCCCTTATGTCATCAGCCTTCGAGATTCTGCAGGGAGCCAGGTGCTTTACTAAGTTGGACCTTCGTAACGCTTACCATCTCGTGCGCATCAGAGAGGGGGACGAGTGGAAAACGGCGTTTAACACTCCGTTAGGGCATTTTGAGTACCGGGTTCTGCCGTTTGGTCTCGCCAATGCGCCAGCTGTTTTTCAGGCATTAGTTAATGATGTTCTGAGAGACATGCTGAACATCTTTGTTTTTGTCTATCTTGACGATATCCTGATTTTTCACCGTCACTCGAGATTCATGTTCAGCACGTTCGACGTGTTCTACAGCGCCTTTTAGAGAATTGTCTCTACGTGAAGGCTGAGAAGTGCTCTTTTCATGTCTCCTCCGTTACTTTTCTCGGTTCCGTTATTTCCGCTGAAGGCATTCAGATGGATTCCGCTAAGGTCCAAGCTGTCAGTGATTGGCCCGTTCCAAGGTCACGTGTCGAGTTGCAGCGCTTTCTAGGTTTCGCTAATTTCTATCGGCGTTTCATTCGTAATTTCGGTCAAGTTGCTGCCCCTCTCACAGCTCTTACTTCTGTCAAGACGTGTTTTAAGTGGTCCGGTTCCGCCCAGGGAGCTTTTGATCTTCTAAAAGAACGTTTTACGTCCGCTCCTATCCTCGTTACTCCTGACGTCACTAGACAATTCATTGTCGAGGTTGACGCTTCAGAGGTAGGCGTGGGAGCCATTCTATCCCAGCGCTTCCAGTCTGACGATAAGGTTCATCCTTGCGCTTATTTTTCTCATCGCCTGTCGCCATCTGAACGCAACTATGATGTGGGTAACCGCGAACTGCTCGCCATCCGCTTAGCCCTAGGCGAATGGCGACAGTGGTTGGAGGGGGCGACCGTTCCTTTTGTCGTTTGGACAGACCATAAGAACCTTGAGTACATCCGTTCTGCCAAACGACTTAATGCCCGTCAAGCTCGTTGGGCGTTGTTTTTCGCTCGTTTCGAGTTTGTGATTTCTTACCGTCCGGGTAGCAAAAACACCAAGCCTGATGCCTTATCCCGTCTGTTTAGTTCTTCTGTGGCTTCTACTGATCCCGAGGGATTCTTCCTTATGGGCGTGTTGTCGGGTTGACAGTCTGGGGAATTGAAAGACAGGTTAAGCAAGCACTCACGCACACTGCGTCGCCGCGCGCTTGTCCTAGTAACCTCCTTTTCGTTCCTGTTTCCACTCGTCTGGCTGTTCTTCAGTGGGCTCACTCTGCCAAGTTAGCTGGTCATCCCGGTGTTCGAGGCACTCTTGCGTCTATTCGCCAGCGCTTTTGGTGGCTGACTCAGGAGCGTGACACGCGCCGTTTCGTGGCTGCCTGTTCAGACTGCGCGCAGACTAAGTCAGGTAACTCTCCTCCTGCCGGTCGTCTCAGACCGCTCCCCATTCCTTCTCGACCATGGTCTCACATCGCCCTAGACTTCATTACCGGTCTACCTTTGTCTGCGGGGAAGACTGTGATTCTTACGGTTGTCGATAGGTTCTCTAAGGCGGCACATTTCATTCCCCTCGCTAAACTTCCTTCCGCTAAGGAGACGGCACAAATCATCATCGAGAATGTGTTCAGAATTCATGGCCTCCCGTTAGACGCCGTTTCAGACAGAGGCCCGCAATTCACGTCACAGTTTTGGAGGGAGTTCTGTCGTTTGATTGGTGCGTCCGTCAGTCTCTCTTCCGGGTTTCATCCCCAGTCTAACGGTCAAGCAGAGAGGGCCAATCAGACGATTGGTCGCATACTACGCAGCCTTTCTTTCAGAAACCCTGCGTCTTGGGCAGAACAGCTCCCTGGGCAGAATACGCTCACAACTCGCTTCCTTCGTCTGCTACCGGGTTATCTCCGTTTCAGAGTAGTCTGGGTTACCAGCCTCCTCTGTTCTCATCCCAGCTTGCCGAGTCCAGCGTTCCCTCCGCTCAAGCGTTTGTCCAACGTTGTGAGCGCACCTGGAGGAGGGTGAGGTCTGCACTTTGCCGTTACAGGGCACAGACTGTGAGAGCCGCCAATAAACGTAGGATTAAGAGTCCAAGGTATTGTTGCGGCCAGAGAGTGTGGCTTTCCACTCGCAACCTTCCTCTTACGACAGCTTCTCGTAAGTTGACTCTGCGGTTCATTGGTCCGTTCCGTGTCTCCCAGGTCGTCAATCCTGTCGCTGTGCGACTGCTTCTTCCGCGACATCTTCGTCGCGTCCATCCTGTCTTCCATGTCTCCTGTGTCAAGCCCTTTCTTCGCACCCCGTTCGTCTTCCCTCCCCCCTCCCGTCCTTGTCGAGCGCACCTATTTACAAGGTACGTAGGATCATGGACATGCGTTCTCGGGGACGGGGTCACCAATACTTAGTGGATTGGGAGGGTTACGGTCCTGAGGAGAGGAGTTGGGTTCCGTCTCGGGACGTGCTGGACCGTTCACTTATTGATGATTTCCTCCGTTGCCGCCAGGATTCCTCCTCGAGTGCGCCAGGTGGCGCTCGGTGAGTGGGGGGGTACTGTCATGTTTTGTCTTATATTGTCTTATCATTTTGCTTTTCCCTCTGTTCGTTTTCCCCCTGCTGGTCTTTTTAGGTTCGTTCCCCTTTTTCTCTCTCCCTTCCTCTCTCTCTTCTCTCTATCGTTCCGTTCCTGCTCCCAGCTGTTCCTATTCCCCTAATCAATCATTTAGTCTTCCCACACCTGTTCCCTATCTTTTTCCCTGATTAGAGTCCCTATTTCTCCCCTTGTTTTCCGTTTCTGCCCTGTCGGATCCTTGTCTATTGTTTACCGTGCTGTGTCTGTGTATCGCCCTGTCGTGTCGTGTTTCCCTCAGATGCTGCGTGGTGAGCAGGTGTCTGAGTCTGCTACGTTCAAGTGCCTTCCCGAGGCAACCTGCTGTTCATGATCGAGTCTCCAGTCTGTTCTCGTCATTACGAGTGGAATTATGCTTTATGATTGTAGATTTACTTTACTGGATTAAAAACTCTGTTTTCGCCAAGTCGCTTTTGGGTCCTCATTCACCTGCATAACACCACCTTCCCGCTTCCACCTTCCAGAGTGACACCCAATGACTTGGTCCGCTCACACCATTTACAGAGTAAAAAATGCTTTAATGCACAATTTAATCTGGCACTCTAGAAAGAGCTCCCGTAGTGACTGTGCAGCAGCCCGTTCATTCACCCTGCCTACTTATCATAACCTGTCAAGCCATCTTATTGATATTATTCTATTTGTTGTTATTTCAGACAATCGTGTACGGACACTACAATTGGATAAATACAATTCACACAGCTAAATATCACACAGAAACCTAAACATTTATGTTAAACTGCAATCAAGATGAAAGACCAGTAAACTGTGGAACAGCCTCTCTCCTGTGTCTCCAAAGCCCAATCTCCATCTCTTTACCTACTCACACCAGTGATAATTCCCTGATTGTTCTGAACCTCTTAAACCCATGTTCACAATATGGGAATAATTCAAGGCTTCAAGTTCATTTGCAGTATGACAATAGAAAAATCCTATCAGATTTTGGAACTAGTCCTATTGGACTCCTATGGGATGCTATCCTATAATATTGAATCTCATGGGATCTTATAGGATTACTGTAACGAACACGATAGGAGACAGAGAGCTGGTTTCAAATGCAGGGCGCAGCAGGTGTTTCTTGGTAAAGGACCACAGGAGGAGGCAGGTACCTGGGTCCAGTGGCAGGCAGAAGGACATACACAGGGGGTCCAAAAAGGCAACAGTACAGGCACGGAAAAGGCTAGTAACGTTGTCCGGGAGATCAGGCAATGGGTTGATAACAGGCGGGCCAAAACTATCATACACGGGAGGATTAAATTACAGGAAACCCAGCACTCTGAATAGAAGCATGTCACAAAACAAACAATACCTCACAGTGATGGGGTGCAAAGAACTGAACTAAATAGTGTGTGATAATGACATACAAGTGTGTGAACAGGTGATCAGAATTCGGGTGATTGGGATCTGGAGATTGAGCTGCGTTCAGGGGATCTACAGTATGTGTTGGAGAGTGTGAGCTGGAAAGTGGGCTGGAAAGTGAGCTGTGTTCAGGGGATCTATGTGTTTGAGAGTGTGAGTTGGAAGCAGACGTTACAATTACAATATAAGAATCCAATAGAATCCTATCAGATTTTGGGAACCAGTCCTATTGGACTCCTATGGAATTCTATCCTATAGGATTTCATGCTATAGCTATACAATTTTGTAGGATTCCAATGCAAGAATCCAACAGAAAAGATAGGTTCCAAATTTCCATAGGAATGTTTTTGTTGGATTCCTATAGGACCGTTTTACTAGGGCAAACTGCAAATTGGCTCTAGGGACACAGGATACAGAGTCACTTGTTAAGGAAAATGGTCTGACACTATTACCGCTGAGAGACGAGGTTGGAGGAGTGTGAAGATTCTCTCTGATCCCTCTAGTGTGTCTCCCCCACATCCAAGTACCCATGGTGCTCCACAGGGGAATGACAAGCAACCAACCATGGAGGCTTAATGAGGCCCACACATGTGGGCGGTCATAGAAGAGGTTTGGGGGTGTGGGAGAAAGATTGGAGGGGTTAGACACATAGGATCATTCATTAACATTTGAAAATGCAATTTTGGATCCACCTCATCTCTCAAACAAGTGAAGGAGAGAGGAATAGAGAGATGGGAAGAGAAAGGAGGGAGAGGTAGAGCGGGAGTTATCTTTTGGGAGATGTGGTGCGTGACAGACAATGGACAGCGCGCACTTTAAGAGTAAAGTTATTACCGTAAGTGGCATCCACATATCCACTCAGTTCTCCATCAATCTCACTGAATTCTCATGTTGTTGATCTTTTAAACAACAAGCAAGAGAAGCCTCACTGGGGAGGTAGTCGAAAGGTTCGAGGTGGACTTTGTGCGTTTGTCTACGTTGCTACGCTATCCACTCAGTTTGAATAATGTGACAGGGAACAGGAGGGTATCTAATTGTTTTCGTTTGTTTTCTGACAACGTAATCTGTGACTTGTTTGATGAATTGCCTTGTCACAAACATCAGGTATCCTTGTCAACAGCCGAGGCTCTATGTTCACCACTGATAAGCAATGATAAATAATCTCTGTGTACACGGGAGGCGGGGAGAATTGCATCATTGCATTCTATGGGTTTTCCTTGTTGAGACTGTGCTGGCTCACTGTGAGAAATGTTTGTTTGTCTGTGTGTTTGTTCAGACTATAAGTAATTGCTCAATGTATGGGATTTAAACTACCTTGTCTAGAGGACAGCACCTTCCATTCAATAAGAGTAGATTTTCTCACTCACTAGAAAAAGTGAACACACTTTATTAAAGGGATGTTGCTGTCTATAGCGTGTTCTTTATTCACCTAGCTAGCTACAGTAGTTTATATTCTGAGCACCCCATATCAACTGCTCGGTGAAACTTCAGCAGCTCGTCTTTGCTGAAATCCATGAATCATCCAGACTAACGGGCATACTCTGAGTGTACAAAACATTAGGAACACCTTCCTAATATTGAGTTGCACCCTCTTTTGCCCTCAGAACAGCCTCATTTCGTCAGGGCGTGGACTCTCTAAGGTGTCTAAAGCGTTCCACAGGGATGCTGGCCCATGTTGGCTCTGATGCTTCCCACAGTTGTGTCAAGTTGGCTGGATGTCCTTTGGGTGGTGGACCATTCTTGATACAAACGGGAAACTGTTGAGCGTGAAAGATCCAGCAGCACAGTAGTTCTTGACACAAACCGGTGCGCCCAGCACCTACTACCATACCCCGTTCAAAGGCACTTAAATATTTTGTCTTGCCCATTCACCCTCTGAATTGCGCACATACACAATCCATCGCTCAATTGTTAAAGGCTTAAAAATACTTCTTTAACCCCTCTCCTCCCCTTTATCTACACTGATTTGAAGTGGATTCAACAGGTGACATCAATAAGGGATCATAGCTTTGACCTGGATTCACCTGGTCATGGAAAGAGCAGGTGTTCCTCATGTTCCACACATATTTACTACCCCTCTTCGTATACTTCCCTATCCCCATGCAATATTTCTGCTTAATTGCAGGCATTCCCAGCCTCCAGTATGAAAACAGAACACCATAAGGGGAATATTACCTGAATTCCTCTCATAATAGTCTACGGGAACTCTGACTATATTTTACCACAGCGTAGGTCAGTGCCTAAGGGAATCTGTATAAAACTGCATCATCATCAGTCCCATCCTCACCCACAACCTTTGACCCTTTGGTCCCAGACTGACAACAGATGGCGAGGCTCTGACGATGATGTCATTTCAGCTCGGGGAAATGACTGTCACTGTTTTATCCTAATAAGCTGGAATGGCCAATTCTTCACAGGCCAGTGATGAGATGAGCAATTAGCTTCTGTGGTTCCAACTGGAACAGAGGGTGGTGGTGGTGTTGAGGCTGCATTATGGCATCCTCAGGGGGATTCCCCTCTGGCTCAGAGTCGCCGGTGGGTGACATACTGTAATCGTGAGGGTGGTAACCATGGCGATGGAGTGTCCAGGAGGAGAAAGGCCATGTTACTGTATTAATGGACATCCTGCTCTCTTTGAGGTTTTGCCCTACATAGAGGGAACGGTGTCCATTTCATTATGTCTTTAGAAAGGAGAGGAGGATTGCCACAGAGATCCTCATCATTATTGCTATATAATTGCAAGATTGTTCGATACATCAGTTGCGGTCTCTATAGCTTCAAGATGAGGTCCTAAACCTAGCACGAAAGTGCATCGTTGTAGCTGTGTGAGTTAATATAGTCAAAATGTTTGCCTTGGGGTAAGTTGAGCCAATGGCAAGTTGAGCAAATTGAAATGTTTTCTTCACAAGAGTAATGCAAGGCATTATCGCTGGGATATGAGGTAACAACAGGGCCTGGCTTATGTTAAAAGTGTAAAAAGAAAAGTAAAAAGTGTTTTACGTGTGTTAAGCCTGTGTTAAAATATGCTTAAAATGAATAAAAGACACAAAAGTGATGATGTTGAATTGTGTTTGGGAAATAAAGATTGACATTGTTTTAAAAAGGTAGTGGTAATGTTTCATTAAGTACAGAAATGTGTAGGCTCAATGTACCCCATAACATGGGTACGTTTTCCAAGAGACCACTTTTGTTGGAAAAGCTATGTTTTCAAAACTGTAATGTTTACAAGAATTAAGATTATTTCCAGGGATACACAACATTCTGAAATATATGTAGATCTATTTGTTGGAAGGAATACTATGTTTCACTTGACGGAGTGATGCTGAATGTAAAAAGGGCTCACATTACCCCACTTTCACCTACTGTGCTTTTCTATGACTATGTTTCAATGACACTATCATTTACACTATCCGATCAGATCAGAAAACTGTAATGTACTTAATGACGCAATTCATTTTGAAGCAATCACAATACATACAGTTGAAGTCGGATGTTTACACACACGTATGTTGGAGTCATTAAAACTTGTTTTTGGCAAGTCAGTTAGGACATCTACTTTGTGCATGACACAAGTCATTTTTCCAACAATTGTTTAGAGACAGATTATTTCACTTAAAATTCACTGTATCACAATTTTAGTGGGTCAGAAAGTTAACATACACTAAGTTGACTGTGCCTTTAAACAGCTTGGAAAATTCCAGAAAATGAATAATGAAGCTTTAGAAGCTTCTGATAGGATAATTGACATCATTTGAGTCAATTGGAGGTGTACCTGTTGATGTATTTCAAGGCCTACCTTCAAACTAAGTGCATATTTGCTTGACATCATGGGAAAATCAGAAGTAATCAGCCAAGACCTCAGAAAAACAATTGTAGAGCTCCACAAGTCTGGTTCATCCTTGGGAGCAATTTATAAACGACTGAAGGTACCACGTTCATCTGTACAAACAATAGTATGCAAGTATAAACATCATGGGACCACTCAGCCGTCATACCGCTCAGGAAGGAGACGCGTTCTGTCTCCTAGAGATGAACATACTTTTTTTGGGGTACACAAGTATCTATATCCACAGTAAAACGAGTCCTATATCGACATAATCTGAACGGCCGCTAAGCAACGAAGAAGCCACTGCTCCAAAACCGCCACAAAAAAGCCAGACTACGGTTTGCAACTGCACATGGGGACAAAGTTCGTACTTTTTGGAGAAATGTCCTCTGGTCTGATGAAACAACAATAGAACTGTTTGGCCATAATGATCATCGTTATGTTTGGAGGAAAAAGGGTTAGGCTTGGAAGCTGAAGAACACCATCCCAGCCGTGAAGCATGGGGGTGACAGCATCATGTAGTGGGGGTGCTTTGCTGCAGGAGGGACTGGTGCACTTCACAAAATAGATGGCATCATGTGGATGGAAAATTATGTGGATATATTGAAGCAACATCTCAAGACATCAGTCAGGAAGTTAAAGCTTTGTCGCAAATGGGTCTTCAAAATGGACATTGACCCCAATCATACTTCCAAACTTGTGGCAAAATTGCTTAAGGACAACAAAGTCAAGGTATTGGAGTGGCCATCACAAAGACCTAACCTCAATCCTATAGAAAATGTGTTATCAGAACTGAAAAAGCGTGTGTGAGCAAGGAGGCCTACAAACCAAACTCAGTTACACCAGATCTGTCAGGAGGAATGGGCCAAAATGCACCCAACTTATTATGGGAAGCTTGTGGAAGACTACCTGAAATGTTTGACCCAAGTTAAACAATTTGAAGGCAATGCTACCAAATACTAATTGAGTGGATGTAAACTTCTGACCCACTGGGAATGTGATGAAAGAAAGCTTAAATAAATCATTCTCTTTACTATTATTCTGACATTTCACATTCTTAAAATAAAGTGATGATCCTAACTATGATTAAATGTCAGTAATTGTGAAAACTGAGTTTAAATGTATTTGGTTAAGATGTATGTAAACTTCCGACTTCTACAACTGTACAACTGTACTTCTTCCGACTTGTACAACTGTACAGATGAACACATATGTGTCCCGTTTCAGGAAACTAGGCGTATGTCGCGGGTCATTACTTCACAGGTGAGCCGTTTGAACGTAAACATTTTTTGTTGTTGATCAACATGTGCTTTTTGGCAGAAATGCCTTCTCGAACATACAACCTTTCATATGCCTTAATAACAAACTTGTATACCATTTGTAAATACAAATAAAAAAATAAATTATGAGCCTAGTTGGTATAGCCAAAGACAAAGTCAGCAACTTTCCTGCTATCCATAATTGCCTGAGATAATGAGTGGGTTGGACATGCTGAGAGATGAGTTTGGATTGGTCTGCCATTAAGCACGCTTCTGTCTATTTGAGCTGGTCAGTATGTATAGATAATCCTGTGTCTTAAAAAAATGTATTGTGTATTAAAACTGCATAAGTGTTGCTCTCCACTTTCTGGAGGACTGAGTTTTGAAATCACTGGAATTTGAGTACGATCGCTTCCAGATGACATCTTCAAACTATGGGCAACCATAGCATCCGACAGGAGACGCGTCCAACCATGAATGATGTATATGGGTAAGATAGTCTGGCAAGTTACATGATCAGATATTATATGTTTCAAATGTTGACAGAAAGATCCAGAAAGATCCATTAGGCTAGCTATAGCCTAATGTTAGCTAGCTAACACTGAACCTGGCTGTTTAGCTACCTGCAGATTCATACAGGGTAGTAATGTACTGAATAGAATAGAACTTACCTCCTTAGATACTGTACTTAAATGACTTAAATGTTAAATGTAATGTCATGAGTTGTGATTATGGTTCATTGTTTACCTAGCTAGCTAGCTAATGTTAGCTGGCTGACTCGCTAGTTAACGTTACGAGTATGACCTTATTATTCGCATCGCAGAACTATTTGCTTAACTAGCTATAGCCTAATTTACATTTACATTTAAGTCATTTAGCAGACGCTCTTATCCAGAGCGACTTACAAATTGGTGCATTCACCTTATGACATCCAGTGGAACAGTCACTTTACAATAGATTTAATTGGAGTCAGGAGTTAAATATACCTGGAGTCCAATCAATGAGACGAGATTGGACATTTTGGTTAGCGCTGCCCTGCCCCATTTTTTTTAAATTAAAAATTAAAATCACAATTTGAATTTGCTATTCACAAGAAGCGTTGCCTGATGTGAACCATGCCTTGAAGAAAAGAGATCTCAGAAGACCTAAGATTAAGAATTGTTGCCTTGCATGAAGCTGGAAAGGGTTACAGAAGTATCTCTAAAAGTCAGTCCACAGTGAGACAAATTGTCTATAATGGAGAAATTTCAGCACAGTTGCTACTCTCCCTAGGAGTGGCCGTCCTGCAAAGATGACTGCAAGATCACAGCGCAGAATTCTCAATGAGGTTCAGAAGAATCCTAGAGTGTCACCTAAAGACTTACAGAAATCTCTGGAACATGGTAACATCTCTGACAAGTCTGCGAAACGTAGAACACGAAACAAGAATGGTGTTTATGGGAGGACACCACGGAAGAAGCCACTGCTGTCCAAAAAAAAACATTGCTGCACGTTTGAAGTTTGCAAAAGAGCACCTGGATGTTCCACAGCGCTACTGGCAAAATATTCTGTGGACAGATGAAACAGTTGAGTTGTTTGGAAGGAAAAAACAACACTATGTGTGGAGAAAAAAAAGACACAGCACACCAACATCAAAACCTCATCCCAACTGTAAAGTCTGGTGGAGGGAGCATCATGGTTTGGGGCTGCTTTGCTGCCTCAGGGCCTGGACAGCTTGCTATCGTTGACGAAAAAATGAATTCCCAAGTTCATCAAGACATTTTGCAGGAGAATGTAAGGCTGTCTGACCTTCTGGAGTGGCCCAGTCAGAGTCCTGACCTTCTGGAGTGGCCCAGTCAGAGTCCTGACCTTCTGGAGTGGTCCAGTCAGAGTCCTGACCTCAACCTGAGTGGCCCAGTCAGTCCTGACCTTCTGGAGTGGTCCAGTCAGAGTCTTGACCTCAACCTGAGTGGCCCAGTCAGAGTCCTGACCTCAACCTGAGTGGCCCAGTCAGAGTCCTGACCTCAACCTGAGTGGCCCAGTCAGAGTCCTGACCTCAACCTGAGTGGCCCAGTCAGAGTCCTGACCTCAACCTGAGTGTCCCAGTCAGAGTCCTGACCTCAACCCCATTGAGATGCTGTGGCCCAAAGAGAGCGGTTCACACCAGACATCCCAAGAATATTATTATACCAAGAATATTGCTGAACTGAAGCAGTTTTGTAAAGAGGAATGGTCCAAAATTCCTCCTGACCGTTGTGCAGGTCTGATCCACAACTACAATAAACGTTTGGTTGAGGTTATTGCTGCCAAAGGAGGGTCAACCAGTTATTAAATCCAAAAGTTCACATACTTTTCCCACCCTGCACTGTGATTTTATTGAACACACCGTGTAAACAGACACGAAAACGTATCATTGTTTGTGTGTTATTACTTTCAGCAGACTGTGTTTGTCTGTTGTTGTGACTTAGATGAAGATCAGATCAAATGTTTTGACCAATTGATGCAGAAATCCAGGTCATTCATGTTATGTTATGTTATACTAATGTTAGGTAGCTAACATTGAACCTGGTTGGTTAGCTACCTGCAGATTCATGCAGGGTAGTAATGCCATATGTTGTGATTATGGATCATTTTTTACCTAGCTAGCTAGCTAACTACATATCTTAACAGAAAACTCCACTATGCAAGTAACCATTTCACGTGCATTCTAAAATTCAGTCTGGCCATCTACTCCGATTTCAGAGCACTCTCGTCTGAGTGACAATCTGACAGCACAGTTGCAGTCACCAATGCTCTGGATAACATAACAGCCTAACCAGCTTTACTAGGGCGAGTAATGTTCAGTGAGCAGTTCTCTCTCTCACTTAGATGTCTGGAAGTAGCTAGCAAGTTAGCTTGACTGCTGTTAGTACATTCAGTTCAACCCTTAAAGAGATGGGTGGGCTAAAGCTTAAGTGGGTGTGAACGATGCTGAATGGGTGTAGACAAAGAAGGGTCCTCCAATAGTAGTACCAAAACATTCAAAGGCCATTTTCACCAGAGTGAGTTTCCAAGATTTACAACTTTCAAAGCAAAATTACTTTCCCATTGTTCCTCAACTGTAGTGTATGATATACTGTATCATTTTGTAGCTCTGAGTATCGACTTTTATCCAATGTAAAAAACACCATTTCATATTTTGCTACATAAGACTGATTTGAGCTGGCCGGTGTGGTGGCTTATTTCTGCTTTACCAAATGAGGAGAGTTACAAACTTCACACACCAGTCAAAGTTATACTTAAACTACATTTTTAATAATAATAAGAGCTTTGGAATAGCATTTTGACTTTCAATGATGCGCCATCTCTAATGAACCATTGAAAGTGACATCGTAAATCTCCCGTCAGTGCTATGTCATAGAGGCCCATCCTCAGTGGAACACACACACAATACTCTATTCTGTCGAATAAAACAACCATTATAATGCAATACAAGCATTATAACATAATCTTGCAATTTTCCACGACATCTGTCACATATTTAAAAACAACAATATTATATCAAAGGATAATTCCAAGCATAATGATGCCAACTTTTGCCTCTCCAAAACCCCTTGATGAGTGATGAACAAACAACCACAGTACCTCTACAGCCCAAATCTAGACTGATGTGAATGAAGTCCTCTCAAGGACCATTGAGCCGCCACTCTTTCCAAAGCACCAGTCTCTGTTTGCCTCTGATAGTAACTCATCATCAGACTTAGAGAGAGGTGGAGTGAGCCCTCTCCAATCCAACTCCTACAGTGCCAGTCTATTCCTGTTTCTCTGGATGCCTCCATTTATCTAAACCAGATCAGGCCTGGTGATGAACCCACTCCCAGCTGTCCAGAATCATGGACTGTGAGGTAAAGATTGTGTACTTTTCCCTCTGCACCGGTTACTTTGTAGGCTGGACAGTGGGTTGTTCAGTGTTCAGGGCTCAAAGGTAAACCCTGAACGTCTAACCACCATATCTCCAAATGGGACTGTGACCCAAACATCTAACCTTCTGATACATTCCATTAACAAAGAGCCATGATCCCAGGGCAGGGGTCCATACCTGGGGACTGGAGGTGACAGCAGGTGAGTGGACCACACAACACGTCCTTCTCTCCAGGGGCCTTGCTCAGACAGAGTCAATAGTTGTAGCTAACAGTAAACCTCTCCCTCTTTCTCTCTTCTTTGTTTGTAGCTACCGATTTGTGTCTGTGCTATGTGTGTCTCAGCTGTTGTGTCTTCAGTATGTGGCAAGCAAGCTGTGTGTCTTAACTGTTCCCAACACAACAACAAGCCACTGTAATACGCTAACCCAATACTAATTGACTAATTAGAAAGGCCAATTGCTAATTATTTACTAATTAGCAGTGTCTCTTTATGTTTATAACTTAATTTAATGACCTGTATTGGCCCTGGTTTCCTGGCAACAACCATAATTGCATCCCCAATCAGGCATCTCATTCTTGCAGTAGCTATGGTGACATATTTACATCTGACTAACAGAACAATTCCAAGCTCTTCCCTATTAATTATTACAATTGTCACAATAATTGTTGACAATGTTGCTGATCATAAAAGCTTTGGCCGCCGTTACTTTGTACAGTGTGCATTGCTATGTCCTTTGATTCAACCTATTGAATAGAAATGTGTTTTCTTATTTTCTCACAGCTACCCCATTCTGTCTTCATTTGTTTTACATGATTTCACAACAGCTGGTGCGCAATCTCTATTAAAGAAGTTTCGAGGTTCTGCTCGCCTGAGTTAGAATACCTCATGATAAGCTGTAGACCTAAACTAGACTAAACTCAGCAAAAAAAAAGAAACCTCTGCGTTTATTTTCAGCAAACTTAACTTATGTGAATGAATGAACATAACAAGATTCAACAACTGAGACATAAACTGAACAATTTCCACAGACATGTGACTAACAGAAATGGAATAATGTGTCCCTGAACAAAGGGGAGGTCAAAATCAAAAGTAACAGTCAGTATTTGGTGTGGCCACCAGCTACATTAAGTACTGCAGTGCATCTCCTCGTCATGGACTGCACCAGATTTGCCAGTTCTTGCTGTGAGATGTTACCCCACTCTTCCAACAAGGCACCTGCAAGTTCCCGGACATTTCTGGGGGGAATGGCCCTAGCCCTCACCCTCCTATCCAACAGGTCCCAGACGTGCTCAATGGGATTGAGATCCGGGCTCTTCGCTGGCCAAGGCAGAACACAGATAATCCTGTCTTCCAGGAAATCACGCACAGAACGAGCAGTATGGCTGTTGGCATTGTCATGCTGGAAGGTCATGTCAGGATGAGCCTGCAGGAAGGGTACCACATGAGGGAGGAGGATGTCTTTCCTGTAACGCACAGCATTGAGATGGCCTGCAATGACAACAAGTTCAGTTCAATGATGCTGTGACACACCGCCCCAGACCATGATGGACCCTCCACCTCCAAATCGATCCCGCTCGATGGCCTCGGTGTAACGCTCATTCCGTCGACGATAAACGCGAATCCAACCATCACCCCTGGTGAGACAAAACCGCGACTCATCAGTGAAGAGCACTTTTTGCCAGTTCTGTCTGGTCCAGCGACGGTAGGTTTGTGCCCATAGGTGACGTTGTTGCTGGTGATGTCTGGTGAAGACCTGCCTTACAACAGGCGTACAAGCCCTCAGTCCAGCCTCTCTCAGCCTATTGCGGACACTCTGAGCACTGATGGAAGGATTGAGCAATCCTGGTGTAACTCGGGTAGTTGTTGTTCCCATCCTGTACCTGTCCCGCAGGTGTGATGTTCGGATGTACCGATCCTGTGCAGGTGTTGTTACATGTGGTCTGCCACTGCGAGGATAATCAGCTGTCCGTCTTGTCTCCCTATAGCGCTGTCTTAGGCGTCTCACAGTACGGATATAGCAATTTATTGCCCTGGCCACCTCTGCAGTCTTCATGCCTCCTTGCAGCATGCCTAAGGCACATTCACGCAGATGAGCAGGGACCCTGGGCATCTTTCTTTCTGTGTTTTTCAGAGTCAGTAGAAAGGCCTCTTTAGTGTCCTAAGTTTTCATAACTGTGACCTTAATTGCCTACCGTCTGTAAGCTGCTAGTGTCTTAACGACCATTCCACAGGTGCATGTTCAATAATTGTTTATGATTCATTGAACAAACATGGCAAACAGTGTTTAAACCGTTTACAATGAAGACCTGTGAAGTTATTTGGATTTTAACGGATTATCTTTGAAAGACAAGGTCCTGAATATGGGAAGTTTCTTTTTTTGCTAAGTTTATTTACCAATATTATTTTCATCTGTATTTTTCATAGCTGTCTACTTACCAGCCCAAACTGATGCTGGCAATAAGATCGCACTCAACAAGCTAGGAGTGGGACACTAACCTGGACGCTTGTAGGAAATCCTGCTAAGCCCTCTGACGAACAATCAAACAGGCAAAGATTCTATACAGGACTAAGATCTAATCCTACTACACCAGTTCTGACTCTCGTTGGATATGGCAGGGCTTGCAAACGATGACAGTTTGCAAAGGGAAACTTAGCCGCGAGCTGCCCAGTGACACAGGCCTACCAGGTGAGCTAAATGCCTTTAATCTCTCTACGAGGCAAGCAACACTGAACCATACATGAGAGCAACAACTGTTCCGGACAACTGTGTGATCACGCTCTCTGTAGCCGATGTGAGTAAGACATTTAAACAGGTTAACATTCCCACAGTGCCAGACGGATTATGAGGACACGTATTCAGAGCTTGCGCTGAGCAGCTGTCTTCACTGACATTTTCAACCTCTCCCTGACCCAAGCTGTAATACCTACATGTTTCAAGCAGACCACCATAGTCCCTGTGCCCAAGAACGCCTAGGTAACTTGTCTAAATAACTATCGACCTGTAGCACTCATCTCTGTAGCCATGAAATTCTTTGAAAGGCTGGTCATGGCTCATATCAACACAGACACCCTGGACCCACTTAAATGTGCATACCGCCCCAACAGATCCACAGATGATGCAATCTCGCTTGCATTCCACACTGCCCTTTCCCACTTGGACAAAAGGAACACCTGCATGAGAATGCTATTCATTGACTACAACTCAGCGTTCAACACGAGAGTGCCCTTGAAGCTCATCACTAGGCTAAGGTTCCTGGGACTGAACACCTTCCTCTGCAACTGGATCCTGGACTTCCTGACGGGTAGCCCCCAGGTCGTGAGGGTAGGCAACAACACATCCGCCACTCGGTCTCAACATGGTCTCCTCAGTGGCGCATGCTCAGTCCCTTACTGTAGTCCCTGTTCACCCACGACTGCGTGGACGTGCACGACTCCAAAATCATCATTAAGTTTGCTGACAACACAACGATGGTAAGCCTGATCACCGACGACGATGAGACAGCCTATAGGGAGGAGGTCAGAGACCTGGCCGTGTGGTGCCAGGACAACAACCTCTCCCTCAATGTCAGTAAGACAAAGGAGCTCCTTGTAGACTAGAGGAAATAGAGGGCCGAGCACGCTACCATTCACATCGACGGGGCTGTAGTGGAGTGGGTCGATAACTTCAAGTTCCTCCTTGTCCACATCACGAAGGATCTATCATGGTCCAAATACACCAACACAGTCATGAAAAGGGCATGACAATCCCCCCCCCCCTGCCCCCGGGAGACTGAAAAGATTTGGCATGGGCCCATCAGATCCTCAAAACTTTCTACAGCTGCACCATCGAGAGCATCTTGACTGGCTGCATCCCCACTTTGTATGGCAAATGCTTGGCATCTGACCACAAGGCGCCTCAGAGGCTAATACGTTAGACCCAGTACATCACTGGGGCCGAGCTTCCTGCCATCCAGGACCTCTATACCAGGCATTGTCAGAGAAAAGCCCTATAAATTGTCAAAGACTCCAGCCACCCCAGCCACAGACTGTTCTTTCTGCTACTGCACGGCAAGTGGTTCCAATGCTCCAAGTCTGGAACCAACAGGACCCTGAACAGCTTCTACCACCAAGCCATTAAACTGCTAAACAAGACTGCTAAATAGCTACTCAAATGGCTATCTGGACTACCTGCATTGATCCTTTTTTGCACTCCCGGCACACACACTGACACACTACATGCACCCACACACACTTATAGCACACACAGATAACACACACACTTTCACACTTACCACGTACACTGCTGCTACTGTCTTATCTATTCTGTTGCTTAGTCACTTTAGCCCTACCTATACAGTGGGGCAAAACAGTATTTAGTCGGCCACCAATTGTGCAAGTTCTCACACTTAAAAAGATGAGAGAGGCCTGTAATTTTCATCATAGGTACACTTAAACTATGACAGACAAAATGAGAAAAATATCCAGAAAATCACATTGTAGGATTTTTAATGAATTTATTTGCAAATTATGGTGGAAAATAAGTATTTGGTCACCTACAAAAAAGCAACATTTCTGGCTCTCACAGAACTGTAACTTCTTCTTTAAGTGGCTCCTCTGTCCTCCACTCGTTACCTGTATTAATGGCACCTGTTTGAACTTGTTAACAGTATAAAAGACACCTGTCCACAACCTCAAACAGTCACACTCCAAACTCCACTATGGCCAAGACCAAGGAGCTGTCAAAGGACACCAGAAACAAAATTGTAGACCTGCACCAGGCTGGGAAGAAATCAACTGTGGGAGCAATTATTAGGAAATGGAAGACATACAAGACCACTGATAATCTCCCTCGATCTGGGGCTCCACGCAAGATCTCACCCAGTGGGGTCAAAATTATCACGAGAACGGTGAGCAAAAATCCCAGAACCACACGGGGGGACCTAGTGAATGACCTGTAGAGAGCTGGGACCAAAGTAACAAAGCCTACCATCAGTAACACACTACGCTGCCAGGGACTCAAATCCTGCAGTGCCAGACGTGTCCCCCTGCTTAAGCCAGTACATGTCCAGGCCCGTCTGAAGTTTGCTAGAGAGCATTTGGATGATCCAGAAGAAGTTTGGGAGAATGTCATATGGTCAGATGAAACCAAAATATAACTTTTTGGTAAAAACTCAACTCGTCGTGTTTGGAGGACAAAGAATGCTGAGTTGCATCCAAATAACACCATACCTACTGTGAAGCATGGAGGTGGAAACATCATGCTTTGGGTCTATTTTTCTGCAAAAGGACCAGGACGACTGATCCGTGTAAAGGAAAGAATGAATGGGGCCATGTATCATGAGATTTTGAGTGAAAACCTTCTTCAATCAGCAAGGGCATTGAAGATGAAACGTGGCTGGGTCTTTCAGCATGACAATGATCCCAAACACACCGCCCGGGCAACGAAGGAGTGGTTTCATAAGAAGTATTTCAAGGTCCTGGAGTGGCCTAGGCAGTCTCCAGATCTCAACCCCATAGAAAATCTTTGGAGGGAGTTGAAAGTCCGTGTTGCCCAGCAACCGCCCCGAAACATCACTGCTCTAGAGGAGATCTGCATGGAGGAATGGGACAAAATACCAGCAACAGTGTGTGAAAACCTTGTGAAGACTTACAGAAAACGTTTGACATCTGTCATTGCCAACAAAGGGTATATAACAAAGTATTGAGATAAATTTTTGTTATTGACCAAATACTTATTTTCCACCGTAATTTGCAAATAAATTCATTAAAAATCCTACAATGTGATTTTCTGGATTTTTTTTCTCATTTTGTCTGTACCTATGATGAAAATTACAGGCCTCTCATCTTTTTAAGTGGGAGAACTTGCACAATTGGTGGCTGACTAAATACTTTTTTTGCCCCACTGTATGTACAGTACATAGCTACCTCAATTGCCTTGTACCCTTGTACCCTTTTGCACATCGACTCGGTATTGGTACTTCCTGTAATTACCCATGTTATTTTTTACTCCCGAAATATAACCATATTATTTTTACTCTTTATTTTTATTGTTTATTTATTCCTCGTCAATGTTTATTTATTCCTCGTCACCTATCTAATCTTTAACTCTGCAGGACACCTGTTGTCTATGAAGCGTGACAAATACATTTCGATTTGGCACAAAATCCACATACATTTTTTGTGGACAGTAAGATATTTTCTACCTGTCAATGGATGTCAAATGACTCCATTGTTAACCTGTCAAAATCACTCAAAGAAAAGAAACTAACATAAAGCCACAATGGAGTTACAGTGAGTCACGTCACTTTTTCTCATCCTCTCTCTTTTGTTATCAAACTACAGTATTTTGTCTGAGGCATTTACACAGAGCTCTCTTCACTTCCATTTCATTTCCTCTCTCTCCCATCTGAATGGACTCTTGTTCGACTGGGGAGTTTCAATGATGACAGTCATTCAATCAGTCACAGCAGACGTGTGGGTCTCAGATCCATTTGGACGAAAGATGGTGTTGTGAGGTCAATTTCCCCTCTCTCTGTCAGTCACACACAAGGCCCCTGGGGACCGGGCCACAGAAGGTCACTCTGAGCATGATTGGCCTTTCACCTTCCATTCAGCAGGAGTTCCATCAGCAGGCCAGAAATAACCAGGCCTGTAATCTCCATTTATTACCTGATTCACTCTCTAGGAGACATCCGGCTGCTGATTGGTGAGAGAGAGAGCGATGGAGAGTTTGTGCGTATGCGTGTGTGCATTTGTGTGTGTCTGTTTGTTTTACTATACAGATGTAGGATCTTCATTTGACCCAAAACAATTGTCTACCACACAATTTTGTATACAGTGAATTTCAATCACAGATAAAGGCAGTAGATTACTTAAAACATATATGATAGGAGGGAGGTTGGTTGGGCATAAAATGTAAAGGTCAGGTAACCCTAACGTTGCTTGTTCGCATCACATGATGAACAACTTTAGCATTTTAGATAATTAGCTAGCATGTTAGCTAACCCTAACGCCTAACTAACCCTAACATTAAAGTGGCAGTCCAGTTAAAAACGTAACTTACCCGTTTTTCTAAGGATATTTCCACACGGAGGTTGAAATAACACTCTGAAATCGGAAAACTTATGATAATGTATTTTTGTGTAAGAGTTGTTTTTCAGCCTGTACAGATGGGATGACACTTTTGGCCTATATCATGATGTCAATGTGATCTGATTATAATAGACCAATGACTGTTCATCTGGGTAAGGGGGTGGGCTCTAGACCATCACATTTGTTTCCTAAAGCCCACACGATCAATCTGAGCATTTCAAGGGCAAAAGGAGGCTCGTGGAAATAAATGATTAAGACATATATTTTTGAGTTATTTTCTTTAAATTAACACACACAGCCTGTTCACCCCGCTCACCCCCCTATCATCCAGAAGGCGAGGTCAGTACAGGTGCATCAAAGCTGGGACCGAGAGACTGAATAACAGCTTCTAACTCAAGGCCATCAGACTGTTAAATAGCCAGGCTATCCCCCGGTTAATCAACCCTGCACCTTAGAGGCTGCTGCCCTATATACATAGACATGGAAGCATTGGCCACTTTAATAATGGAATACTAGTCACTTTAATCATGTTTACATACTGCTTTACTCATCTCATGTCTATACTGTATTCTATTCTATTGTATTTTAGTCAATGCCACTCCGACACTGCTCGTCCTAATATGTATATACACCAGTCAAAGGTTTGGACACACCGACTCATTCAACGTTTTGTCTTTATTTGACACTTTTCTACATTGTAGAAAACTATGAAATAACACATATGGAATCATGTAGTAACCAAAAAAAACAAGCAAGTCCATATTAAGCCAAGAACAGCTTAAATAAACAAAGAGAAATGACAGTTCATCATTACTTTAAGACATGAAGGTCAGTCATAAAATGTAAAGAACTTTGAAAGGTTTCTCAAGTGCAGTGGCAAAACCCATCCAGGGCTATGATGAAGCTAGCTCTCACTAGGACTGCCACAGGAAAGGAAGACCCAGAGTTACCTCTGCTGCAGAGGATAAGATCATTATTTACCAGCCTCAGAAATTGCAGCCCAAATAAATGCTTCACAGAGTTAAAATAATAGACACATCTCAACATCAACTGTTCAGATGAGACTGTGCGAATCAGGCCTTCATAGTCGATTTGCTGAAAAGAAACCACTACTGAAGGACACCAAAAAGAAGAAGAGACTTGCTTGGGCTAAGAAACATGAGCAATTGACATTAGACCGGTGGAAATCAGTCCTTTGGTCTGATGAGTCCAAATTTGAGAATTTTGGTTCCAACCCTCGTGTCTTTGTGTGACGCAGAGTAGGTGAACGAATCATCTCTGTATGTGTGGTTCCCACCATGAAGCATGGAGAAGGAGATGTGGGGGTGCTTTGCTGGTGATACTGTCTGTGATTTATTTAGAATTCAAGGCACACTTAACTAGCATGGCTACCTCTGCATTTTACAGCCATCTGATTTGCCCTTAGTGGGACTATAATTTGTTTTTCTTCAGGACATTGACCCAACACACCTCCAGGCTGTGTAAGGGCTATTTGACCAAGAAGGAGAGTGATGGAGTGTTGCATCAGATGATCTGGCCTCCACAATCACCCGACCTCAACCTAATTGAGATGAGTTAGACCACAGAGAGTGCTCAAAATATGTGGGAACTCCTTCAAGACTGTTGGAAAAGCATTCCAGGTGAAGCTGGTTGAGAGAATGCCAAGAGTGTGCAAATCTGTCATCAAGGCAACAGGTGGCTACTTTGAAGAATTAAAAATATAAAATATATTTTGATTTGTTTAACACTTTTTTTTGGTTATTACATGATTCCTTATGTGTTATTTCATAGTTTTTATGTCTTCACTATTATTCTACAATGTAGAAAGTAGTAAAAATAAAGAAAAACCCTTGAATCAGTAGGTGTGTCCAAACTTTTGACGGATACTGTATTTCCTAATTTCATTATTTTACTTTTAGATTTGTGTGTATTGTTGTGAATTGTTAGATACTACTGCAATGTTGTAGCTTTTTTATTTTATTTTTTATTTCTTATTTATCCGTTATTTTACCAGGTAAGTTGACTGAGAACACGTTCTCATTTGCAGCAACGACCTGGGGAATAGTTAGAGGGGAGAGGAGGGGGATTCATGAGCCAATTGTAAACTGGGGATTATTAGGTGACCATGATGGTTTGAGGGCCAGATTGGGAATTTAGCCAGGACACCGGGGTTAACACCCCTACTCTTACAATAAGTGCCATGGGATCTTTAATGACCTCAGAGAGTCAGGACACCCGTTTTAACGTTCCATCCGAAAGACGGCACCCTACACAGGGCAGTGTCGCCAATCACTGCCCTGGGGCATTGGGATATTTTTTTAGACCAGAGGAAAGAGTGTCTCCTACTGGCCCTCCAACACCACTTCCAGCAGCATCTGGTCTCCCATCCAGGAACTGACCAGGACCAACCCTGCTTAGCTTCAGAAGCAAGCCAGCAGTGGTATGCAGGGTGGTATGCTGCTAGGAACACAAGCATTTCGCTACACACGCAATAACATCTGCTAAATATGTGTATGTGACCAATACAATTTGAATTGATTAGACATGCAGTGATGATTTAAAAATAACATTTCAAAGACTACGTGGGGGCTTTAACGCCTATCCTAGCTAACGTTAGTCACCTAGCTAAAGCTAGCCTAGGTAATGTTAGTCACCTAGTTAAAGCTAGCCTAGGTAATGTTATTCACCTAGCTAAAGCTAACTTAGATAATGCTAGTCAACTAGCTAAAGCAAACCTAGGTAATGTTAGTCACCTAGCTAAAGCTAACCTAGGTAATGTTAGCCACAACAAAACATGTGTGGAAACTGTTTTTATGAATAATGACTAAATGATGTATACATTTAAAGTAGAACTATAACTAACAGAATTCTACCCTGTCACTGTATGATTGTATGAAACTTATTGGAATAATAAAACTAAATCTGATGTGTGTAGATTTAGTCAATAATTAGAACAAGGACTTTCTGTTCCTTTTTAGTATGTGAGCAGGGTGCAAGTGTGAAATGGAGCTATCGTCAAACAAGCTGGACTACTGTGTTCCTTACAGGACATTCTGTCCCCACTCAGGGAGGGGAGAAACCTTGGGCTTGTAGTAGATTGTATAACAGGTGGCAGGCAATGTATGAGAAGGAGAAGACTTGTGAACTACAGTATGTTGTCATTGGTTCTGAGAGGAGGAGGGACATTTATGACAAAATGTGAGGTATATAGACCAATGTACAGGACATGATAAGCAGAGCTCTCTATATAAACATTCATGACTATTGTAACTGGGCCTCCGTCTGATTCATTCCAACCAGTTTCCTACAAATTCTGGGTTTCAGGCAGGGTAATCAATTCAATTGGGTTTATGAACACTGAGAACATAATTCTCGTGACAGAAACCCACCAAACAGACACCCTACCACACTCTACAACCATATGCACAGCAACAATAAATACAATCCGTCTGAAGTGTGTGTGTGTGCGTGTGTTATTATGTGTGTGCGTGTTTTTGTCTGTGCTTGCATGCGTGCGAGGGCAGATGGTCCTGTCCGTCCATACCCAAAAGGAGGAAATGATGAGGCAGAGGCATACTGATTTATTTATTTGTATGGAGCAGAGGCGGTGGCACATACAGTATGTCCAGAGACTACTCCTGAGATACTGTTGATTAGAGTGGGTGTTTTGACACACCCAGAGTCAGCCCGTGACAGCATGCCTCCTGCTCTTTCAAACGACCTCTATGCCTCTCGCCCTCTTTCTCTCTCTCTGAACGTTCTACTTCCCTAGAACTCTCTCCCCTCTCTCTCTCTATCTCTCTCTCTCTCCCCATATGAAAGGTGAGGGACAAAGATAATAAAGGGAGACAGTATGTTTATGCAGAGAGCAGTAGGATGATGAAATCGTCCTTTTTCCACTCCAGACAGTCTCTCATTACTCCCCTATTCACAATCCCATCACTCCCGTAGCCACATGTTTACTCATCGTGTTGCAGCACTTACAGGCAATGACATACATGTCATGTATTTCTATGCCTAGCAGCCTCACGCATTAGTCTTTTTTTCTGCTCTTTTTGTGACTTTATGGCTGTCAGTCACTTCCTGTCCCTCCGTGGATACATGAGACAGGAGATGGGACCGTCACCATGGCGATGACACAGATGCAGGTCCTGTATATGTAGTAGTGACACAGAGCAGCATAGAGGGGCTGTCTCTACCTTAACAGCTGCATGTTCTTAATCAAATCACAAGAAGCTTCGTTAAAAGAGCACATGAGGCAGGGATACACTGCTCCGTGTCTCTCCATCTCCTGCATTTAAGTTATTATTTCATGTTGTTGGGGTGGCTAGAGAATTGTGTATTTTGTTCAACGTCCAATGCACTTGTGTTGGGGTTAAACAAGGTGAAATTAATATGCGTTTTCACTTAATTACGATTCAAATGAGAAAACAATCCTATTGCATAATTCTAGCCTTTCATTGCATGAGCAGCTGTAAAGTGGCTGGCTTTATACAAGTCACTACTCCCTTGGTACGTACTGCTTTTGATTTGAAGATATAAAGCGACACGTCGACAAACACAAGAAAAGAAAGCTGTTTTCATTGCAATCAGCCCAACTTTCAGCCAGAACAAATCTCAGAAGTGCTGTGTGTTGTTCTTCCCTCTGGTAACATGATTTAATCAACCAAGCTTTAAGTGGGATTAAAACACAAACTGTGGATGTTGTGTTTGCGTATAAGTGGATTTGAGAGCTCTGTGAAATGGGGTGCATGAGGTGGGCGGAAGGTTAGAGTATTCAATCACAATCGATAAAGGAAACATGAGCTCTCTCCAGAGAGAGAGAGAGAGAGCAGTCATGGCGTGTTGAGAGAATTTGATTCTTTTATGGACTTCTGTGTCAGTTTTGGGTCAATATTGCCCTTAGGCACTGATCTAGGGTCAACTCACCTTCCCCTTAAAACAAAACAAAGAGACCTAGAGTCTGAGGGCGACTTCCACTCAGTCAGCGTGAATGCTACGGGGGTCTAAACTCACTTCCCAGGTGGTCTGAACCTAGCTGAGAAGGTAAAGACCAGGGGTCTCATTTATCAACCATGTGTACATTTCTCACTGCCATATGTGGAGATTCTAGGATTTGAGTGAGCAACAAGTTATTTGTTATTTTTCAAACTGTTGCATCCAACATATCCATGTTTGGATGTTTAAAATCAGAGCTATACCATATTTGTGCACTCGTGAACGAGCATTACAACCCTGCATGGAGAACACCCTCCAGGACCCTTTCATACACCCTCATTTGCTGTACGATTTGTAGATATTTGAAGTGGACCGTGACAGTTTCTAAAATAAAGTGCAATGGCAAATTTGATAACATTTCTACAGAGGTGTCGTCTGAACGTTTTAATCATTTTTTGTTTGCAATATTGATAATCTAATAGAACAATTGAAAAGTAAATGCTATAGCCGACATTCTATTCCAAGTGCTTTATGTATCTATGCACACATGATTGTGTTCCTATCTCCTGCCTTTGTATAGGCTCTGAGATTAAAAAGGCTATGTTGTGCTCCTGGTGGGGGGAAATAGAGTGCTATTCGCCCACTATTCATTGGAGGTGGAGCTCGACTTAATGGAGCTCGAATTAATGGAGCTCGAATTAATGGAGCTCGAATTAATGGAGCTCGAATTAATGGAGCTCGAATTAATGAAGGTGTGTTTACAGATAGACCATATTCTGACCTTGACTTAATGAAAAAGGTCTAGCCCTACCGGTTCCAATTGAAAAAAAGCATCTACTTTATTTTTTCCAATATAAGCGCCATTCTCTGTCATTTACACTTGATTTGATCGAGGTCAATGAGTCATCCGTTTGGAGAAGGGGATTGTAAATGTAAAATGACACTTGTTTTAGATCTACTTTACCTTATGATCGCTGGAGACAAATGTGAAACCAGTCATATGGCAGCAAACTGAAGCATATCAACATATAAACTTTCCCACAGTAAAGTGTCACGGCTGGCTGAAGGACTGGGCCAAAGTGCAGCATGGTAAGCGTACATCTAGTCGTTATTCAAAAATGACGCAGACAAAACGAAGAACAAAAACCAAACCGTGAAGCTTTGGGCTACGTGCCCTGAACAAAGACAAAGTTAAACTTCCCACAAATCAGGTGGGGGAAAAGGGTACCTAAGTATGGTTCTCAATCAGAGACAACGATAGACAGCTGCCTCTGATTGAGAACCACACCCGGCCAAACACATAGAAATAGAAAATCATAGAACATAGAACATAGACTGCCCACCCAAATCACACCCTGACCAAACCAAAATAGAGACATAAAAAAATGCTCTCTACGGTCAGGGCATGACAGTGCCCCTCCCAAAGGTGTGGACTCCGGCTGCAAAACCTGAACCTATAGGGGAGGGTCTGGGTGGGCATTTCTCCATGGTGGCGGCTCTGGCGAGGGACGTAGACCCCACTCCACCTCTGGCTCGGCCCACTTAGGTGGCGCCTCTAGAGCGGGGACCCTCGTCGCCGACCCCGGACTGGGGACCCTTGAAGCGGGCCCAGGGCAGGAGGGAGACTCTGGCAGCTCCGGACAGAAGGCAGACTCTGGCAGCTCCGGACAGGAGGTAGACTCTGGCAGCTCCGGACAGGAGGGAGACTCTGGCAGCTCCGGACAGGAGGGAGACTCTGGCAGCTCCAGGTAGGAAGGAGACTCTGGCAGCTCCGAACAGGAGGGAACTCTGGCAGGTCCGGACAGGAGGGAGACTCTGGCAGCTCCGGACAGGAGGGAGACTCTGGCAGCTCCGGGCAGGAGGGAACTCTGGCAGCTCCGGACAGGAGGGAGACTCTGGCAGCTCCGGACAGGAGGGAGACTCTGGCAGCTCCGGACAGGAGGGAGACTCTGGCAGCTCCGGACAGGAGGGAGACTCTGGAAGCTCCGGACAGGAGGCAGGCACAGGATTCACCGGGCTGGGGAGACATCCAGGAGGCCTCTTCCTTGGCCGAGGCACCGGATACACTGGGCCGTGGAGGCGCACTGGTGGTCTTGAGCGCAGAGCTGACCCCACCTGTTCTGGCTGGATTCCAGCTTCCACCCGGCAAATGCGGGACGCTGGCACCAAGCACACCGGCCTGTGAATGCTCCGCCTCGACACCGTGAGCACCACCCCATAGCACGGGGCCTGACCAGTCCCATGCTCTCCACGGTAAGCACGGGGAGTTGGCTCAGGTCTGCTTCCTGACTCTGCCACACTCCCCATGTGCCCCTCCCCTCAAAAATTGGAGGGGCTGCCTCTCGGGCTTCCTTGCCAGCCGTGTTCCCACATACCGCTGGTTCCTGTCTCCGGCTGCCTCTGCTCCCCTAGCTGCCTCCACCTGTTCCCATGGAAGTCGATCCCTTCCCGCCAGGATCTCCTCCCATGTGCCGTCCAGAATGTCCTCCCATGTCCAGGAGTCCACCTTACCATGTTGCTTGGTCCGTTGGTGGTGGGAAGTTCTGTCACGGCTGGCTGAAGGACTGAACCAAAGTGCAGCATGGTAAGCGTACATTGTGAAAAACTGAGTTGTGAAAAACTGAGTTTAAATGTATTTTGCTAAGGTGTCTGTAAACTTCCGACTTCAACTGCAAACGCCAGCATGACCATTTGGTTGTCGCCGAGGATCACCACTAACTGTTGATAATATTTGAAAAAGACATCTAGGCTAATTAAATCGTTATGGAGTGGAGAGCAGACAAAGCCATAACAGTTTGAACCCTCAATGCTTGGCTCAATGCTTGACCTTGTCATCACACAGTTCCATGGTTAGTACAGGCAATAGACGAAGGTATACTATTTTCCCTATTATAATTATATGTACCTGAATCTTCTTACATTACAATGGGTTGAAGAACTGAATGTGGGCATTTTCAGAATGAATCAAACAACTGTTTTCTTTCTTTCTTGCGTAAAGGCTCTCCAAACCATTTCGTATGATTCATAAATAGGTCTACTTTGCTAAACCAAAATAATCTACAAAATCAGAATATTTCCAATCTAGCAATTGGTGCTGAAATGGAGACGAATATGCATATATTTAGGCTTTCTATGATCCATCCCGAATATTCTGAACCCTTTCTCTTGATATATTCTAGTCTGTGGACAAAATTCTAACTACTAGGTGCATCATATTTAAAGGGATGGCTTAAGATAAATGTACTGAAAACCACATTGAATGAAAACTCCACAAGAAAATCGGTTGGCCAGCAAGTGGAAGGATTTTCAGGGGTTGAATGACATTTATTCAGAGCACGCAAGGTAGCCACACCTGCAGAACATTACGCTACTGAAAAAGGTATGTCAGAATACCAAATACTGAGAGGTGTGTAGGAAAGGCATGCATTGGAAAGTCATACATACACTACATTACCAAATCTATGTGGACAACTGCATTAATATCATGGGTATTAATATGGTCCCCCCATTGCTTCTATAACAGCCTCCACTCTTCTGGGAAGTCTTTCCACTAGATGTTGGAACATTTCTGTGGGGACTTGCTTCCATTCAGCCACAAGAGCATTAGTGAGGTCGGGCACTGATGTTGGGCGATTAGGCCTGGCTTACAGTCAGTGTTCCATTTAATCCCAAAGGTGTTCGATTTGGTTGAGGTCAGGAATCTGTGCAGGCCAGTCAAGTTCTTCCACGCCGATCTCAAAAAACAATTTCTGTATGGACCTCGCTTTGTGCACCGGGACATTGTCATGCTGAAACAGGAAAGGGCCACCCCCAAACTGTTGCCACGAAGTTGGAAGCATAGAATCATCTAGAATGTCATTGTATGCTGTATCGTTAAGATTTCCCTTCACTGGAACTAATGGACCTGGCCCGAACCATGAAAAGCAGCCCCAGACCATTATTCCTCCTCCCTCAAACTTTACAGTTGGCATTATGCATTGGGGCAGGTAGTGTTCTCCTGTAATTCGCCAAATCCAGTTTCGTCCGTTGGACTGCCAGATGGTGAATCATGGTTCATCACTCCAGAGGAACGCGTTTCCCCTGCTCCACAGTCCTATGACGGTGTCACGTTGAAAGTCACTGAGCTCTTCAGTAATGCCATTCTACTGCCAATGCTTGTCTATGGAGATTGCATGGCTGTTTGCTTGGTTTTATACACGTCAGCAACGGGTGTGGCTGAAATAGCCGAATCCACTCATTTGAAGGGGTAGCCACATACTTCGTATATACCTTGCCTTCGGAAAGTATTCAGACCCATTGACTTTCCACACTTTGGTACATTACAGCCTTATTCTAAAATATATATATTTTTATCCTCATCAATCTACGCACAGCCCCATAATGACAAAGCAAAACAGATTTTCAGATATTTTCAAATATAAAAATGTAAATACCTTATTTACATAAGTATTCAGACCTTTTGCTATGAGACTTGAAATTCAGCTCTGGTGAACCCTGTATCCATTGTTCATCCTTGTAGTAAATTCAATTAATTGGACATGATCTGGAAAGGCACACACCTGTCTATATAAGGTCCCACAGTTGACAGTGTATGTCAGAGCACAAACTAAGCCATGAGGTCGAAGGAAGACAGGATTGTATCGAGGCACAGATCTGGGGAAGGGAACCCAAATATTTCTGCAACATTGAAGGTCCCGAAGAACACAGTGGCCTCCATCATTCTTAAATGGAAGAAGTTTGGAACCACCAAGATTCCTCCTAGAGCTGGCAGCCTGGCCAAACTGAGCATTTGGGGGAGAAGGGCCTTGGTCAGGGAGGTGACCAAGAACCCGATGGTTACTCTGACAGAGCTCCAGAGTTCCTCTGTGGAGATGGGAGATCCTTCCAGAAGGACAACCATCTCTGCAGCACTCCAGCAATCAGGCCTTTATGGTAGAGTGGCCAAACGGAAGCCACTCCTCAGTAAAATGCACATGACAGCCCACTTGGAGTTTGCCAAACGGCACCTAAAGGACTCAGACCATGAGAAACAAGATTCTCTGGTCTGATGAAACAAAGATTTAACTATATTAACTACAAGCATCACGTCTGGAGGAAACCTAGCACCATCCCTACGGTGAAGCGTGGTGGTGGCAGCATCTTGCAGTGGGGATGATTTTCAGCAGCCAGGACTGGGAGTCGGGATCAAGGGAAAGATGAACGGAGCCAAGTACAGAGAGAGCCTTGATGAAAACCTGCTCCAAAGCACTCAGAACCTCAGACTGGGGTGAAGGTTCACCTTCCAACAGGACAAAGACCCTACGCACACAGCCAAGACAACGCAGGAATGGATTTGGCACAAGTCTCTGTCCTTGAGTGCTCCAGCCAGAGCCTGGACTTGAACCCGATCCAACATCTCTGGAGAGAACTGAAATTAGCTGTACAACAACGCTCCCCATCCAACTTGACAGAGCTTGAGAGGATCTGCAGAGAAGAATGGGAGAAACTCCCCAAATACAGGTGTGCCAAACTTGTAGTGTCATACCCAAGAAGACTCGAGGCTATAATCGCTGTCAAAGGTGCTTCAACAATGTACTGAGTAAAGGGTCTGAAAACGTATGTAAATGTGATATTTGCATATAGCCTTGCTACTGTTATAGCCTCGCTGCTGTTATTTTTCACTGTTGTTTTTTTCTTTACTTATCTATTGTTCACCTAATACCTTTTTTTTTTACTTAAACATTGCACTGTTGGTTAGAGCCTATAAGTAAGCATTTCACTGTAAGGTCTACCTGTTGTATTCGGCGCTATATCCGTATTTCCAGTTTTTTTATTTTAATACATTTGCAAAAATGTCCAATATCCTAGTTTTGCTTTGTCATTATGGGGTATTGTGTGTAGGTTGATGAGTGAAAAAACAAAACAACTATTTCATCCATTTTAGACAAAGGCTGTAATGTAACTAAAGGTGGGAAAAGTCAAGTGGTCTGAATACTTTCCAAACGGGACCCTATTGGACAGCGATAGGCTTACTGTAGCCTACTCACACTGTCAAACATCTTAAATAGGCTCACCGTCTATTTACTCTCGAGCATGCTTCACTACTGAATGAGCAATGGAGAAACGGTAGTCTGATATATGCTGTGTAGCGGGAATAAATCTGTCATGTCAGAAAAGGAGTGACATGTCCTGCAATATGATTATGACTTAGGCCTATAATATAAGTAAAATAAGCCTATTAAATGCTTCCATTTGATCAATAAGCCAACATTTTTATGTTTTTACTAGCCTACCATTGTTAGAAATTCTGTGCATCAAACACCTCCATTTCCCTCAAAAGAACAGTATTTGCTTGCGATACAATTGATCCACCGCTAGAAGTTGGGCGTACATTTACATTTTACATTTAAGTCATTTAGCAGACGCTCTTATCCAGAGCGACTTACAAATTGGTGCATTCACCTTATGACATCCAGTGGAACAGTCACTTTACAATAGTGCATCTAAATCTTAAAGGGGGGGGGGTGAGAGGGATTACTTATCCTATCCTAGGTATTCCTTAAAGAGGTGGGGTTTCAGGTGTCTCCGGAAGGTGGTGATTGACTCCGCTGTCCTGGCGTCGTGAGGGAGTTTGTTCCACCATTGGGGGGCCAGAGCAGCGAACAGTTTTGACTGGGCTGAGCGGGAGCTGTACTTCCTCAGTGGTAGGGAGGTGAGCAGGCCAGAGGTGGATGAACGCAGTGCCCTTGTTTGGGTGTAGGGCCTGATCAGAGCCTGGAGGTACTGAGGTGCCGTTCCCCTCACAGCTCCGTAGGCAAGCACCATGGTCTTGTAGCGGATGCGAGCTTCAACTGGAAGCCAGTGGAGAGAGCGGAGGAGCGGGGTGACGTGAGAGAACTTGGGAAGGTTGAACACCAGACGGGCTGCGGCGTTCTGGATGAGTTGAAGGGGTTTAATGGCACAGGCAGGGAGCCCAGCCAACAGCGAGTTGCAGTAATCCAGACGGGAGATGACAAGTGCCTGGATTAGGACCTGCGCCGCTTCCTGTGTGAGGCAGGGTCGTACTCTGCGGATGTTGTAGAGCATGAACCTACAGGAACGGGCCACCGCCTTGATGTTGGTTGAGAACGACAGGGTGTTGTCCAGGATCACGCCAAGGTTCTTAGCGCTCTGGGAGGAGGACACAATGGAGTTGTCAACCGTGATGGCGAGATCATGGAACGGGCAGTCCTTCTCCGGGAGGAAGAGCAGCTCCGTCTTGCCGAGGTTCAGCTTGAGGTGGTGATCCGTCATCCACACTGATATGTCTGCCAGACATGCAGAGATGCGATTCGCCACCTGGTCATCAGAAGGGGAAAGGAGAAGATTAGTTGTGTGTCGTCTGCATAGCAATGATAGGAGAGACCATGTGAGGTTATGACAGAGCCAAGTGACTTGGTGTATAGCGAGAATAGGAGAGGGCCTAGAACAGAGCCCTGGGGGAAACCAGTGGTGAGAGCGCGTGGTGAGGAGACAGATTCTCGCCACGCCACCTGGTAGGAGCGACCTGTCAGGTAGGACGCAATCCAAGCGTGGGCCGCGCCGGAGATGCCCAACTCGGAGAGGGTGGAGAGGAGGATCTGATGGTTCACAGTATCGAAGGCAGCCGATAGATCTAGAAGGATGAGAGCAGAGGAGAGAGAGTTAGCTTTAGCAGTGCGGAGCGCCTCCGTGATACAGAGGAGAGCAGTCTCAGTTGAATGACTAGTCTTGAAACCTGACTGATTTGGATCAAGAAGGTCATTCAGAGAGAGATAGCGGGAGAGCTGGCCAAGGACGGCACGTTCAAGAGTTTTGGAGAGAAAAGAAAGAAGGGATACTGATCTGTAATTGTTGACATCGGAGGGATCGAGTGTAGGTTTTTTCAGAAGGGGTGCAACTCTCGCTCTCTTGAAGACGGAAGGGACGTAGCCAGCGGTCAGGGATGAGTTGATGAGCGAGGTGAGGTAAG
Organism: Oncorhynchus gorbuscha; assembly: GCF_021184085.1. NCBI lineage: Eukaryota > Metazoa > Chordata > Actinopteri > Salmoniformes > Salmonidae > Oncorhynchus > Oncorhynchus gorbuscha. The sequence goes on from NC_060180.1 coordinate 23,449,160, forward strand.
GGAGAAGGTCTCCGGAAATGGTCTGGAGAAGAGAGGAGGGGATACGGTCAAGCGGGCAGGTTGTTGGGCGGCCGGCCGTCACAAGACGCGAGATTTCATCTGGAGAGAGAGGGGAGAAAGAGGTCAGAGCACATGGTAGGGCAGTGTGAGCAGAACCAGCGGTGTCGTTTGACTTAGCAAACGAGGATCGGATGTCGTCAACCTTCTTTTCAAAATGGTTGACGAAGTCATCTGCAGAGAGGGAGGAGGGGGGAGGATTCAGGAGGGAGGAGAAGGTGGCAAAGAGCTTCCTAGGGTTAGAGGCAGATGCTTGGAATTTAGCGTGGTAGAAAGTGGCTTTAGCAGCAGAGACAGAGGAGGAAAATGTAGAGAGGAGGGAGTGAAAGGATGCCAGGTCCGCAGGGAGGCGAGTTTTCCTCCATTTCCGCTCGGCTGCCCGGAGCCCCGTTCTGTGAGCTCGCAATGAGTCATCGAGCCACGGAGCGGGAGGGGAGGACCGAGCCGGCCTGGAGGATAGGGGACATAGAGAGTCAAAGGATGCAGAGAGGGAGGAGAGGAGGGTTGAGGAGGCAGAATCAGGAGATAGGTTGGAGAAGGTTTGAGCGGAGGGAAGAGATGATAGGATGGAAGAGGAGAGAGTAGCGGGGGAGAGAGAGCGAAGGTTGGGACGGCGCGATACCATCCGAGTAGGGGCAGTGTGGGAGGTGTTGGATGAGAGCGAGAGGGAAAAGGATACAAGGTAGTGGTCTTGGAGACTTGGAGGGAAGAACAGTCTAGCATTTATTACATTTAAGAGGTTAGTGGAAGAACAGCATCTAGTAAAGATGATTCCTTAAAGGTGGGGTTTCAGGTGTCTCCGGAAGGTGGTGATTGCCCTGCCTTTTGTTGAGTTTTGACTGAGGGGGGGAAGGTGGTAGAGGGCCAGAGGTGGAGGTCAAGCACCATGGTCTTGTAAAGGAAGCCAGAGAGGAGTAGGGGGAAGGTGAGAGGGTGAGGTCAAAAGAGGAGAGGAGTGGAAAGAAGGAGGCAGAGAGGAAAGAGTCAAAGGTAGACGTGGGGAGGTTAAAGTCGCCCAGAACTGTGAGAGGTGAGCCGTCCTCGGGAAAGGAGCTTATCAAGGCATCAAGCTCATTGATGAACTCTCCGAGGGAACCTGGAGGGCGATAAATGATAAATACCCATGTCACACCCTGGCCTGACCAAAATAATAAAGAAAACACAAAATACCAAGGCCAGGGCGTGACATCTGTCTGTTTGCTGCCAGTTTGTCTTGTTCGTTCAAGCTTGCCAGTGGTTTTCCTGTCAGCGCCTATCATGTACCAGCCTTTTGTGGCCTCCTGGTTTTTGACCTTTGCCTATCCGGACCCTGTACTTGCCTGCCTGACCTCTCTGCCTGTCGTCCTGTGCCTTTGCTCCACCTCTGGATAACTGAACTCTGCCTGACCCTGAGTCTGCCTGCCGTCCTGTTCCTTTGCCTTACCCTGGATTATCTACCCCTGCCTGCCTCCTGTCTTTGCCTGCCCCTGTTGCTACAATAAACGTGGTTATTTCGACAGTCTGCATCTGGGTCCTACCTTGATTCCTGATATAGCGTACCTTAAGAATAATACAAGACATGCAGCCAACCACAGGAAGTCAACATGGACCTCTTCTGATGAAGGTGACACGAATTCCCAAGGAGGGTCTTTATCATTACTCAAACTCTGAATTGCCCTCCTACCAGTAACACTCAGACACTTTACAATCTGCTACTGAGGAACAGGGCAAAGGTTTTTAGTGTTTTTCAGCATTTTCTAGCCTCAGAGTGGTGTGCTCTGCTTATTTGACTGCTACATACTGTATATTGGCTTGTGCTTTTTATGTCTTGACTCTGCTTTCTATGATGTTTGAGAGGAATATTTGTAGGGGAGGTGCGCGCACACACACACACACACACACACACACACACACACACACACACACACACACACACACACACACACACACACACACACACACACACACACACACACACACACACACACACACACACACACACACACACACACACACACACACACACACACACACACACACACACACACACACACACACACATCTGAGACCTGTTTGGATTATACATGTGAAAATGTAATCAAGCCTTTTCTGATAGCTGCGTCTGATCTGGCTTCAGAGGAGATGTACTGGGACTTGATCACATTGATGGGTGGCTTCTGGCAGGAAATCCCTGCATCAGCTCCTTCTGTAAGTGACATTTATGTCATGTTAAAGAGGGGGGGGGGACCACAATGTATTCTCTGAAATGGCCTTGATTGGATCTTGTGCAATATAGCAGAATGATATGAAATCAGACAAATTATTTTCGACAGATTATGAAATTAAATGGAATAATGCTATTTGGTTTTGTATTGAAAGTGGACGTTTAATGCATTAACCTTTTTAGGCCAAGACTTAGCAAAAGAAAGAAATCACTGTTGTGGATTTATGATGTTCTGGTGAGTCGAACTACATTTTGCAGTAGCTTGGTGGTAGTTGAACTAAATTCAAATCTGGGTGTGTTTTCAGTAGTTAATTACTTTTTTTTTAAATTGCCATGAAGTGTTGTAGCTAACTAATGAAACAACACACTACTTCCTTTGCAAAAGACCAACATAATATGGGTGAAGTAGGCAGGAATTTAATTACTATTTTATTATTTTTAATAGACTTAATTACTCTGTTAACATATGACTCTGACAGAGTGATCTGTTCTTGCAACTTGTAGTCTGACATTTCAGATTTAGATATGATTTATCATGAAGGGTGTAGTGAACTACTTTTTCAAAGTAACTTTAGTGTAGTTTAACATCTTCCAGCATGAGGTAATTGGTAGCTTGGTAAACTATATTTTCAGAGTAGCTTCTCCAACCCTTTTCAGAAGCAAGTAATTATGTGTTTTCCATGCCAATAAAGCACTCTAAATTAAATGGTCCTGGTGAGAGACAGAGGAAATCAGTAAATACTCTCTGTGTGGGTAAGTTAGTGGTCTGGTTCCTTTCTACAGTAGATTTATTCCTAGGTTCCTGCCTTGGCACTGTGCTTCTGCATTGCTTGCTCTTTGGGGTTTCTGTATGTGGCAGCTGCTCATGTAAAAAGGGAATTGTACATTTGATAAAGGACTACCTATAAGAAGTCGAGGCTGGGGACCTCTGTAGGAGTGTGCTGTCACACCTGCTCCCTCTCTCTGGTGCTCGACATCCCTGGTCTACTAACCACCGGCCCTGGCAACTACCATTACGCACACCTGCTCCCATCATTACTCACACCTGGTCATCATTATCCTTGATTGCTCCCCATTTATTTAACCCTCAGTAGAAATCAGTCATTGAATAATAGTGTTTTCTCTCACGTTCTGTACGCTTCTCGTTTTGTTCATCTGCATCGATTCATTATTAAAATCACTTTCTGCACCTGCTTCCTGACTCCCGGCATATTACGGTAAAGATTACCACCTGGCAATATGGAAGCAGCAGAGGATAAAACCATCTTCCGGACGGTCAAGGAACAAGGTCACCTACTCACCTCTCCGTGGCAGAGCAGCGTCGCCGGACACAGCTGGGGCTGTGTCCCTATTGCGGCCAGGAGGAGCACAAGTTTCAGCAGTGTCCGTGCATCCCAACGCGGGGTCCACTACTCGTACCCGCTCTCATCTCCTTTTCTGTTCCAAGCCCTGGATACAGTACGTGGCCAGTGGGATCTGACACAATTACGCACATCACAGCACCACTCACCCTCACCGTGGGACCCATGCACCAGGAAAGCCTTCTCTTCCTCATCACTGCACCTGTACACAAAGTAATCCTCAACCTCCCGTGGCTCCAACGTCATAACCCCACCATCTCATGGTTGAGGATTAGAATCACTGCCTGGGGGACAGGATGCCAGAGGACCTGCTTTACCGTACCCTGTGGTTCCACGGTGGAGGGTCCTGTGAGTGCCATCCAGCACATCAATTCTGTCCTCCCTTTAGTCTCGTGTTTTGGGACATAGATGTGGACATCCGCCACGCTCTGGAGAGGGAACCCGTTCCTGCTACATGTCCTCCAGAACGCATCTACATCCCTACGGGGGTAAGACAGCTATATAAATAAATTGGATTTAATCAGCTGTTGACCTGGGCACACACATCCCCTGCCGCTGTGCACCCAGGTATCACCCGCACCATCCAATCCAAGTACTGGTGGCCCACCTTAGCGCAGAATGTCGCCCACTATGTCAACTCTTGCTCTGTATGTGTCCAATCCAAATCTCCCCGGCATGCTCCAGCAGGGAAATTACGTCCCCTTCCCGTGCCTCAGCCACATCTGTCCATAGACCTCGTAACTGATTTACTTCGTAACTGGTTTTACTACTATGGTTGTTGACAGATTCTCTAAATCCTGCAGTTTTATCCCTCTCTCTGGTCTATATACCGCCCTCCAGGTCACTGGGACACTACTCCAGCAGGTCTACCAGCACTCTGGCCTTCCGGAGGGCATTGTTTCTGACCGTGGTCCCTAATTCACGTCGCAGGTCTCTGATTGCCTTCACAGAGAAGCTGGGGGCCACGGTCAGCCTCACATCCGGGTCCCGGCCTCAGTCTAATTTAAAAAATATATTTTTCGGTTCTGTTCCCTGAACTGATTCCAACCCCTTCATACAATCTTATACCACACTTAGCAGCCGGTCTATCTACTCTAAAGACTTGTAACATTCAAATAAAGACCTTTTCATTCTCTTCATGATTTTCTTCATGCATCCATTTTCTGTATCCAATTCACAATGTCTCCAATCTTATACTTGGACACATTGGGTCTGGATATAAGTGAAGAAAGATCAATAAATGCTTGAACAGAGAATCCTGATTGCTGTAAAAAAAAAGGGACCCCTATGTCCGTAGAGCTGCCCATCAGTTCCAGAAATTGATTCCACACCTCACTGTTAGCATTTCCTCGCTCTCTCACGCCATACAGAAACAAGGTCATTGAGTATTGTACAAATGGACAATTGCGGTGTATGATTGGTAAGTGTTTAAGTCCCAACAATGTATATATTTTTTTACATGATCAAAGGTGGAATTTGATTATATACTATTTGTGTCTGTTTTTCCTAGTCTACCTTATGTCCTTGATGTAATGAAAAGCCATGCCTGTAGAGCCAGGTGTTTGAAACAAAGAAACAAAAAAAGACTCGATGCTTCGGTCTCACACGTGACGTTTTTGTATGGAAAGACTGAAGGCCATCCACGTTGGTGGAGAATTTGACACACATTGAAAGCCATTTCAATCATAGCCTTGGGAGAGCTGAAAGGGTCCTACAATCATGGATCTATTATCTATTTTCCATTGTGTCTTATGTACGGAGATCTATTGGAGAATGTTGTGGAAGTCTTGCGAGGTCAGCCAGCTGCATCACTACAAGATTGTGTACCAGAATACAACTAAAGAATGAAGCCTTCCAGCATAAGGCAAGTTAACAAAATGAATAGAATTTAGACGTGAGGCAGCCCAGGTCCCTGTCTTCATGACAGAAAATGACAGAATAAGGGATGGATACAAAGCATTTCACCATGAAATGCAAACACTCAGGGCTTTCTATTCAGCTACAGACTCCATGGCCATCTAAACCTACGCCACACCAAAGCTAGGAGACACAGTTCAGAGACACACCAGTACCTGGCCTCACACAAGGATCTGACCTTCGGTCAGAGCAACCCACTGTCACAGATTGTTAAATAGACACAAATTACTTGGATATTTGTGACGGGTACATGGAAAAAGTCTAATGATTTTGTGTACAAGTACACTATTGTATACAGTGCATTTCAATCACAGACAGAAACGATATGAGTGAGGTTGGTCGGGGAGGATGGTTGGACGTATAACTCGAAGGTCTAGCAACCCAAACGTTGCACATTTGAATCACATTATGGACAACTTTGGCATTTTAGATAATTAGAAACTTTGCAACTACTTAGCTAGCATGTTAGCTAACCCTTCTACTACTTAGCTAGCATGTCACCTAACCTTAACCCCGAACCCTTACCTTAACCACTAATACTGTTAGCCACAAGTTGCAATCTGTTAGAAAATTGCGTAATGTACACATGCATTTTGAAGAAAATTGTGTGTAAAACAGGTAATATACACGTGTGCCTGTCATAAATTTCAAACAAGTAATTTGTGTCTATTTTGCAGTAAGCTGTTGACAGTGTGTTGGTCAGAGATGAGGACGTGTGTTCACCAGTCCCCGACGATGTGGCTGTGTTCAGAGAGAGCATCAGACGCGCAGAGATGTCATGGCCCCTCTCTAGATCTCAGACCAATATGGTCGTCAGACCATATTTTACACGCAGATTATTTCATTTGTAATTCACTGTATCACAATTCCAGTGGGTCAGAAGTTTACATACCCTAAGTTGACTGCGCCTTGAAACAGCTTGGACAATTCCAGAAAATTATGTTATGGCTTTAGAAACTACTGATAGGCTAATTGACATAATTTCAGTCAATTGGAGGTTTACCTGTGGATGTATTTTAAGGCCTACCTTCAAACTCAGTGCCTCTTTGCTTGACATCATGGGAACATCAAAAGAAATCAGCCAAGACCTCAGAAAAAAAATTGTAGACCTCCACATGTCTGGTTCATCCTTGGGAGCAATTTCAAAATGCCTGAAGATACCACATTCATTTTTATAAACAATATTACGCAAGTATAAACACCATGGGATCGCACAGCCGTCATACCGCTCAGGAAGGAGATGCGTTCTGTCTCCTAGAGATGAATGTACTTTGGTGTAAAAAGTACAAATCAATCCCAGAACAACGGGAAAAGGACCTTATAAAGAGACTGGAGGAAACAGGTACAAAGTATCTGTATCCACAGTAAAATTAGTCCTATATCAACATACCCTGAAAGGCCGCTCAGCAAGGAAGAAGCCACTGCTCCAAAACCGCCATAAAAATGCCAGACTACGGTTTGCAACTGCACATGTGGACAAAGATTGTACTTTTTGGAGAAATATCCTCTGGTCTGATGAAACAAAAATCGAACCGTTTGGCTATAATGACCATCGTTATGTTTGGAGGGAAAAGGGGGGATGCTTGCAAGCCGAAGAACACCATCCCAACCATGAAGCACGGGGGTGGCATCATCATGTTGTGGGGGTGATTTGCTGCAGGAGGGGCTGGTACACTTCACAAAATAGATGACATCATGAGGCAGGACAATTATGTGGATATATTGAAGCAACATCTCAAGACATCAGTCAGGAAGTTAAAGCTTGAACGCAAATGGGTCTTCCAAATGGACAATGACCCCAAGCATACTTCCAAAGTTGTTGCAAAATGGCTTAAGGACAACAAATTAATGGTATTGGAGTGGCATCACCCTGACCTCAAACCTGTAGAACATTTTGTAGGCAGAACTGAAAAACCTGACTCAGTTACACCAGCTCTGTCAGGATGAATGGGTCAAAATTCACCCAACCTATTGTGGGAAGCTTGTGGAAGGCCACCCAAACGTTTGACCCAAGTTAAACAATGTAAAGGCAAAGCTACCAAATAGTAATTCAGCGTATGTAAACTTCTGTGTCAGAGTCGTGTGTATAGGTGGCAGGGAAGTCAGGCGCAGGAGAATCAAACTGAGTGAAATGGAGTATTTAATAACAGCTAAACGAAACATACTCCAAACACTAAATGTAACAATAAATGAAGTGGGTACGAGGACCCGTGGCACACCAACACAAAACACAACACTGAATAACAAACACTCTCTGACAAAGACATGAGGGGAAACAGAGGGTTAAATACACAACAGGTAATGAATGGGATTGAAACCAGGTGTGTAGGAAGACAAGACAAAACCAATGGAAAATGAAAAATGGATCAATGATGGCTAGAAGACCGGTGACGTCGACCGCCGAGCACCTCCCGAACAAGGAGAGGCTTCGACTTTGGTAGAAGACGTGACATTCTGACCCACTAAGAATGTGATAAAATAAATCACTCTCTCTACTATTATTCTGACATTTCACATTCTTAAACAAAGTGGTGATCCTAAGACAGGGAATTTTTATTCTGATTAAATGTCAGGAGTTGTGAAAAACTCAGATGAAATGTATTTTGGTTAAGGTGTATTTAAACTTCCACTCCAACTGTAAGTAAGACTCTTTACTCAGTACTTTTTTGAAGGACCTTTGGCAATGATTACAGCATTAAGTCTTCTTGGGTATGATGCTACAAGCTTTGCACACCTGTATTTGGGGAGTTTATCCCATTTTCCTCTGCAGATCCTCTCAAACTCAGTCAGGTTGGATGGGGAGCGTCGCTGCACAGCTATTTTCAGGTCTCTCCAGAGATGTTCGATAAGGATTCAAGTCCTCGCTCTGGCAGGACCACTTAGAGACTTGTGTCGAATCCATTCCTGCGTTGTCTTGGCTGTGTGCTTAGGGTCGTCGTCCAGACGCCACTCCTGCAAGTCAAGTACTGCCTACGAGATTCAGGGAGCATTTACTCCTGAGTCCCTTAGTCTCTCAGAGCACTCACACCCGGTTGACGCTCTGAGACAGAAGTACAGACACTTTATAGGTTAGCCGCTACATAAGCTGAACCAGGTGATCCATCTGCCATCAAGACCAGGCTGGACTCGACACTATAGGGACCAGCACAGGTAATACAGGAGCCTCCCCACTCAGCAGTGCCTTTTTACATCCGCGCCTTCCCCATTTCCGCAGCTGCAAGGTGAATCACGACAGTAAAGCCAGCTTCATTCCTTCCTGGTGGAGGAGGGAAGTAGACACCAACCATCTGCGGCCACTCTGCTCCTCCTAGTTCTCCTTTACCAGGTACCAGCACTACAAAATCTCTGGTAAGAGTTCGGGAGCACCACCCAGTTTCTCCACGGGCGGCGAGACAGCCGTCATCACAGCTCCATTTGATGTGACCCCTAGCAACATCCTCATGGGGAGGCCCAACTCGCCTCTGTCCCTGGTAGTGCACCCACCGTTTTAATCATATTGTGTGCTGTTGGGGATAAAGTAATGCATCTGTTATTATTGAGTTAATTGCTTACGCATCGTCATTGAGAGCTACTAGCCAGCTAGCAAGGCTAACTACTTCCAGCTAGGTTTTATGCATAGACGTATTAGAATGTTCATGCCCTTGTCATAGAAGTGACATTCTATCAGTTTTGTTCTATTGTACAGCCTACTCGCTACTGCAGCGACTTAATAGAGACTTGTCTTGATAGTTTGAGTTGTATTAGTGAGCGCTCACCCTTTGTCTGCCATTTCGTGGTTAGTTATGAAGTTTATAACACCTTTGCCGTCGTCATGTGTACCCGCGGGCCACTTTGTAATTAAGAGTCATTGTGAGCAGTGTCGAACTGTACTGTGCAGCAGTATATTGGCTGCAGTTGTATTCATATGTAATTCATGCTATCCTATTACGGCATGATCATTCAGTCCAGTTATGTAATAGTCAGGATTCTATTCATATCTATGCAAAGCCGTGTTTATTATCCTTTACATTGAATGTTGTGAAGTAACAACACTGAAGTCTATCCATCTGTGGGTTAATGGTGCCAGTTAAGACTGCATCTCTACTGCAGCCCCGTGATGATTCTGCTATCCAACACAGAAACCTAGCTTAGCTATCAGAACACAGGTTCTAACCTGTCCTATTCTACAACCTCGGGACCCATGGGGAAGAAAGAGCACCAGCTGCACAGTGTCACAGATGTGAAAGGTGCAAAAGGAGGAAGTGACAGACAGACAGACAGACAGACAGACAGACAGACAGACAGACAGACAGACAGACAGACAGACAGACAGACAGACAGACAGACAGACAGACAGACAGACAGACAGACAGACAGACAGACAGACAGACAGACAGACAGACAGACAGACAGACAGACAGACAGACAGACAGACAGACAGACAGACAGACAGACAGACAGACAGACAGACAGACAGACAGACAGGGTTAATCACAAACAGCTCTATTCCCTTTGGTGCATCCAGGATAGACCTCCACAAGCATGTTGATGTTACAAAAAAAATGACAGGTGTGTTCTGTTCTTCCATCTGTCTTCTTCCCCTCACCTTCTAGAATCACCCATCTCCATTTCGCACTCTGTTTGTTCCAGGGTTAGAGTTGTTTCATCATCGTCTTGAGCGCATGTCTGATGAATAATTGACACAGGGTCTGTGTGTGTGTGTGTGTGTGTGTGTGTGTGTGTGTGTGTGTGTGTGTGTGTGTGTGTGTGTGTGTGTGTGTGTGTGTGTGTGTGTGTGTGTGTGTGTGTGTGTGTGTGTGTGTGTGTGTGTGTGTGTGTGTGTGTGTGTGTGTGTGGGTGGGTGAATGAGAACATCCTCCTTTTTGATTGGCTGATCAATGTCATTCTATGATCCTCCATGAGAAAACAGAAATGTCCCTGCTACAGACATCTAAAGAAAATTGCCAAGAGGTCCTCTCCACACATCCTGCTATAATTGGCCTCTTTGTTTATGAAGCAGTCTTAATAAACAAAGAGGCCAATAAATAACAGGATAGGAAACCTCAGATTTGACTTTTTAGTAATTTTATTGTTCTAAACTAATTTGACATTTTCTTGGACAGCTGAGTTCGTGGCAGGGTTACCACCTACCCACTGTGACATTGTAAAAAGGACCCCAGGACCCTTGTTTGCATGCAGCCAGACAGAGGACTGGAGAGGAGCCATTGATATGACATTTGATGGAACTATGGTGAGAAGGTTCCTCTGCTCAGATTGTTGCTCTGGGGTCTGGCCTCAGCTGTATGAGCCTTGCTGTAATTCACCCTGGGCCCAGGGGGTAGGGATGTCTGCACAACGCATCACCGGGGGCAAACTGCCTGCCCTCCAGGACACCTACACCACCCGATGTCACAGGAAGGCCATAAAGACCATCAAGGACAACAACCACCCGAGCCACTGCCTGTTCACACCGCTATCTGCCAGAAGGCGAGGTCAGTACAGGTGCATCAATGCAGGGACCGAGAGACTGAAAAATAGCTTCTATCTCAAGGCCATCAGACTGTTAAACAGCCACCACTAATATTGAGTGGCTGCTGCCAACATACTGACTCAACTCCAGCCACTTTAATAATGGAAATTGATGTAAAAAATGTATCACTAGCCACTTTAGACAATGCCACTTTATCACTAGCCACTTTAAACTATGCACTTTGTTTACATACCCTACATTACTCATCTCATATGTATATACTGTACTCGATACCATCTACTGCATCCTGCCTATGCCGTTCTGTACCATCACTCATTCATATATCTTTATGTACATATTCTTTATCCCTTTACACTTGTGTGTATAAGGTAGTAGTTGTGGAGTTGTTAGGTTAGATTACTAGTTGGTTATTATTGCATTGTCGGAACTAGAAGCACAAGCATTTCGCTACACTCGCATTAACATCTGCTAACCATGTGTATGTGACAAATAAAATTGGATTTGTTTATGAAGCCTCTATTGTGTGGTTAAATGTCAGGCAGTTATGCCTCTCTTTACAACTGGCACCTACTGATACAGTGCCTTCAGAATGTATTCACACCCCTTGACTTTGTCCACATTTTGTTGTGTTACAAAGTGTGATAAAAATGTATTTATCATTTTTGTCATCGATCAAAATACACTAATGTGGAAGAAAATGTTGAGTCATGTTAGAATCCCTTTTGGCAGTGATTACAAATGTGAGACTTTCTGGCTAAGTTTCTAAGAGCTTTCCACACCTGGATAGTGAAACATTTTACTATTTTATTTATTTATTTTAAATTATTTTCTAAATTCTTCAAGCTCTGTCAAATTGGTCGTTGATCATTGCTAGACAGCCATTTTCAGGTCTTGCCATAGATTTTCAAACAGATTTAAGTCAAAACTGTAACTCGGCCACTCAGAAACATTCACTGTCTTCTTGGTAAGCAACTCCAGTGTAGATTTGGCCTTGTGTTTAGGTTATTGTGCTGCTGAAAGGTGAATTCATCTCTGTGTCTGGTGGAAAGCACACAACCAGGTTTTCCTCTAGGATTTTGCCTGTGATTATGTCACATTCATCATATTGATGAGACTAAGGGCGCAGCGTGATTGGAATACATTCTTCTTTTATTAAAACGAAGAACACTTAAACAAACGTGACGCTATAAACAACTAGTGCTGACATGCAACTACACACAGACAATAACCCACAAAACCAAAATGGAAAATGGCAACCTAAATAGGATCTCCAATCAGAGACAATGAAAAACAGCTGTCTCTGATTAGGAACCAATTCAGGCCACCATAGACCTACATATACCTAGACAATACCAACACCCCATAGAAATACAAAAAACCCTAGACAAGGCCCAAACACACATACCACCCTCGTCACAAGCCGTCAAACAAAGCAAAGCTGCTTGAATTTGTTTTGCCAGGAGTGCCATAAGGTCACCCAACATCAATGTGAAAGACTGGTGGAGAGCAGGACAAGACACATGAAAGCTGTGATTGAAAATCAGGGTTATTCCACCAAATATTGATTTCCGAACTCTTCCTAAGTTAAAACATTAGTATTGTGTTGTTTAAAAAAATGAATATGAACTTATTTTCTTTGCATTATCCGAGGTCTGACAACATTGTATATTTTTTGTTATTTTGACCAGCAGTTAAATGCTCTAAATGACACCATGTTTTATTTGGGAGAAATATTGTCAGTAGTTTATCGAATAAAACAAAAATGTTAATTTTACCTAAACATACCTAGAAGTAGTAAAAACCAGAGAAACGGGTCATTTTGCAGTGCTCTCTTCAGTTTGTCCAGAGCTGTACTGTATTATATGCTAAAATACACCACCATATTTCACAGTAGGTATGGGGTTCTTTTCTGCTCAGGCATTCTCATTTCGACTCCAAACCCCCCGATGTGCAGGGCCAAAGAGCTCAAAGTAGAGGTTCCAATCGAAGTTCCAATGCCGTTTAGCAAACTCCAGGTGTTAACATCTGTTGTGCTCTTTGGGTTTGGTGTCGAAATGAGAAGGCATGAGCAGAAACTAACCCCATACCTACTGTAAATGTGGTGGTGGATCTTTGATGTTATGGGGATATTTGGCTTCCACTGGTCCAGCAAGACAATAACTCCAAGCACACATCAAAATCCACAAAGAAATGATTCATTGGCCACAAAATCAACCTTTTGCAATGGCCATCTCTGTCACGGACTTGAAACCTCGCAAGGTGAAGTATTGAAAGGTATTGAAAACAGGGGTATCAATTTTGACCTCAACCTTTTGGAAAAAGTATTACTTGTTAAACAAAATCTCTTTCTCCGAGCAATTGTATTAGTTAAAAATCATTTCCCAATTGTTTGAGCATTTTGATTATTTTATAAAATCATTTTTGCTCATCTTTATCAAGGGTGTCAATAAGAGCTGTTCCCTTCCGCACAACACAGCATCTCTGCACAACACAGCATCTCTGTCTCTCTCGCTGCCACTGTACTTTAAAAGCGGTGACACATGCTGTTACTGTTTGTACTTCACACAATTGAGTCTCTCTCTTCCCTTCCCTCTCCCTCTGTCTCTAATTACCATACCCTTGATTATCATATCACGCAACAGGACCTTAGATGCAGGTAGTAAGCAGTGAGGTTCTTCACATTACAGATGCAGCTTTGAAGTTCCAATGAGATATTATCAGAGCACGACTCAGGCAATTAAGGTAGCCTATTAGGAGCGGGCATCAACTGAGATGAATCTGCAAATTACAGCGCCTGTGCTTTTAAGAGCTAATAAAAGTGGTTATTTATGTGTTACTCATTAATATTGTTGAAGGAGAAAACAGTGTATCTATTGCAGTATTATATATAGGGTCCTCAGAGGCATTGTGGAGAGACATGGGTTTGGAAGCCTTTGTTCCAGCACAATAGGTTGCACACATGAGGAGCACCACCATCCCATGCCGGTTAATTCTGTACAGTGGAAGAGCTACACAGTTCATGGAGATGTGATAGTGGGCTCAACATGGTCCTCTCACAGTAGAACAGGCGCGAAGAAAGCACTACAATGCCTCTTCTCCCTTTTAGGAGGATGAATCGATTTGGCATCATTGTATCACCGTTTGGTATGGCAACTGCACCACTCGCGACTGGAAGGCCCTACAGAGGGTGGTGCGCACGGCCCAGCGCATCACTGGGGGTGAGCTCCCAGCCATCCAGGACATGCATGCCATCCGGTGTCTGAGAGACATGGACTGTTCTCCATGCTCCTGTCCGGCAGGCGGTACCGGTGCATCAAGGCTCAGGCGAACACTCTCTATCAGCTTCTTTCCCCTGGCCATAAGACTATTAAATGGCTAACAACTACTCCCTCTCCCACAGACTATTCACACTGCCGCTATGCCCATCCACTCAGATACAACCTATGCTGCTGAAATTATCATTGCTTATGTTTATCACTCCATTATGCTGCTGTCCATCGATTATTGCATCAATATTTATCCTGCTACTGGTCACTATTACTCCTATTTACATGTATATATTACCATTAGTATATTTCCATGAGTATTTATATATTCCTGCTACCAGTCACTTTCAGCCCTGTTTACATGTACCGTGCCTTCAGAAAGTATTCATACCCCTTGACTCATTCCAAATGTTGTTGTGTTACAGCCTGAATTCAAAATGAATACATTGATTTTGTGTCACTGGCCTACACACAAAGCCCCTTAATATCAAAGTGGAATCATGTTTTTAGTGTAGACAAGAATAGATAATTGAGTAGTAACAAGTAGGCTATTGTTAATAAAGCATCATTTCAGGGATCTACTGGGTGAGCAGACTTCTATTCCAGCCCAGCAATAGCACACTTGATTTTCAATTCATTCGATTTGATAAGTTGAATCATGTCTGTTATTGCTGGGCTGCACATCCAGCAGACCTCTAGCAGAGTTGGCCCGCTCCAATTGTAATATGTTGATACGTTTTGTGTTATGTTTAACTGCTCAGCATCTGACCGTAAGGCGCTACAGAGGGTAGTGCAAACGGTCCAGTACATCACTGGGGCCAAGCTTCCTGCCATCCAGGACCTAGGTATATAATAGGCAGCATCAGAGGAAAGCCCATAAAATTGTCAGAGACTCCAGTCACCCAAGCAGAACTGAAGTGCCAAGTCTAGGACCAAAAGGCTCCTCAACAGCTTCTACCCCCAAGCCATTACACTGCTGGACAGATCATAAAAATCACCACCAGACAATTTACATTGACCCCCCCCCTTGAACACTGCTGCTACTCGCTGCTTGTTTGCTACCTATGCATAGTCACATCATCCCCACCTACATGTACAGATTACCTCAACTAGGCTGTAACCCTGCACACTGACTCGGTACCGGTGCCTCCTGTATATAGCCTCCACACTGACTCGGTACCGGTGCCCCCTGTATATAGCCTCCACACTGACCCGGTACCGGTGCCCCCTGTATATAGCCTCCATACTGACTCTGTACCGGTGCCCCCTGTATATACTGTACCGGTGCCCCCTGTATATAGCCTCCACACTGACTCGGTACCGGTGCCCCCTGTATATAGCCTCCACACTGACTCGGTACCAGTGCCCCCTGTATGTAGCCTCCATACTGACTCTGTACCGGTGCCCCCTGTATATAGCCTCCACACTGACCCGGTACCGGTGCCCCCTGTATATAGCCTCCATACTGACTCTGTACCATCAGACTGTTAAATAGCCACCACTAACATTGAGTGGCTGCTGCCAACACACTGTCATTGACACTGACCCAACTCCAGCCATTTTAATAATGGGAATTGATGGGAAATGATGTAAATATATCACTAGCCACTTTAAACAATGCTACCTTATATAATGTTACTTACCCTACATTATTCATCTCATATGCATATGTATATACTGTACTCTACAACATCGAATGCATCCTTATGTAACACATGTATCACTAGCCACTTTAACTATGCCACTTTGTTTACTTTGTCTACACACTCATCTCATATGTATATACTGTACTCGATACCATCTACTGTATGCTGCTCTGTACCATCACTCATTCATATATCCTTATGTACATGTTCCTTATCCCCTTACACTGTGTATAAGACAGTAGTTTTGGAATTGTTAGTTAGATTACTTGTTGGTTATCACTGCATTGTCGGAACTAGAAGCACAAGCATTTCGCTACACTCGCATTAACATCTGCTAACCATGTGTATGTGACAAATAAAATTTGATTTGATTTGATTTGATTTGTACCGGTGCCCCCTGTATATAGCCTCCACACTGACTCTGTACCGGTGCCCCCTGTATATAGCCTCCACACTGACTCGGTACCGGTGCCCCCTGTATATAGCCTCCACACTGACTCGGTACCGGTGCCCCCTGTATATAGCCTCCACACTGACTCGGTACCGGTGCCCCCTGTATATAGCCTCGTTTTGTTATTCTTATTGTGTTACTTTTTATTATTACTATTTATTTTAGCCTACTTGGTAAATATGTTCTTCTTCCTGAACTGCACTGTTGGTTAAGGGCTTGTAGGTCAGCATTTCACAGTAAATGCTACACTTGTTGTATTCAGCATTTCACAGTAAATGCTACACTTTTTGTATTCAGCATTTCACAGTAAATGCTACACTTGTTGTATTCAGCATTTCACAGTAAATGCTACACTTGTTGTATTCAGCATTTCACAGTAAATGCTACACTTGTTGTATTCAGCATTTCACAGTAAAGTCTACAATGTTGGTTAAGGGCTTGTAGGTCAGCATTTCACAGTAAAGTCTACACTGTTGGTTAAGGGCTTGTAAGTCAGCATTTCACAGTAAATGCTACACTTGTTGTATTCAGTATTTCACAGTAAATGCTACACTTGTTGTATTCAGTATTTCACAGTAAATGCTACACTTGTTGTATTCAGTATTTCACAGTAAATGCTACACTTGTTGTATTCAGTATTTCACAGTAAAGTCTACACTGTTGGTTAAGGGCTTGTAAGTCAGTATTTCACAGTACATGCTACACTTGTTGTATTCAGTATTTCACAGTAAATGCTACACTTGTTGTATTCAGTATTTCACAGTAAATGCTACACTTGTTGTATTTGGCGCATGTGGATAATAAAGTTTGATTTTATTAACTGTATTTTTGTATACAACATTTTCTAACATAGGTAGGCTTCCACTTATAACCCATAGCATATAAGATATACCCTTAGTCTCTCGAGGCATTCATTGGGACCTCTAACTTCATCTGCAAACATGCGTTCACGGATTTCCATATCTGAGGACAGAAAACATCACGAGGAAAAAGGCTTCATTATACTCAAATTAGACAGCACTAAATATTATGTTGCTCTCATCTCTCTGTCCTCAAGGTTTTCCCATCTAGGGACTGGAACTGGAGAATCTTTTCATAATGTCCTCCCACAAAATGAGCTGCCCTATCCAGTAGCTAGCCTAGGCAGCTGATTGTGCAGATCGGCTGCATAGGCCATCCAGTAGACTACACTCTCCCTTTACTGACAGCTGGAGCTGCAATTTCAACCCTCTTCCATTGCTGTTATCTACGCATTACATCAAGATAGCAAGCTAATAGGAAGTTAGCTAACTAGCTGACAACATTTAATAAACAGTGTGTAAAGTTAGCTAGCTAGCTAGCAGCTCAGTTGGGTTGTGGCCTACTGTAGCCAGCTAGCTAGCTAATAATACATAGTGTTTTTACATTTAAAATATGTATTAACTTATTTGAATAAATACTTAATTTTATCAGTTTTTTGGTCCTTACAAAAATCTAACAATGGGCAATCTTCACAACCGTTTTGGTGGTAGCAAAGCGCAGCCATGTGGACAATTGCAGACAAGGAAAAAAGTTTGTTTGTCACCAGAGCGATTTAGAACGTGTTGTGACATTTGACTTTACCAGCATAATCCCATTTCAATTTCAATAAATATAAATTGCAGACTGTCAGTCACAATTGATAACTTGAAAACTAGCATAGGCAATAACTACCAAGACGGAAAACAGTGACGCACATAACACACAGCACCGCTTGTATGGGCATGTGGGGGGAAGGTTCTTGAAATGTAACATCCAATCAAAATCTTGCTGCTGTGGACCATTCAAACCGTTTTTGCAATACGAAATTCTCCAGACCTCCAAGCGACAGTTGTGAGAGGAACACTGCCAGTTTCTTGTATGTACGTGACAGGGGAAAAAACACAAACACTTGAATTTGCAATAAATGTGATGAGTGGGCTGTGGACCATGTGGGCAGTCTCCATGGTGTGGATCTTCATGTTGAAGCTCTGCTTCTATGGCTGTCTGATCGGTCCACAGAGCATATCTCCGTGCTGCTGCTGGTGGTGGATGAGTGGGCAGATGACTGCCTGTACCCCTCTGACCATGCTGGAGGGTTATTCCTCCGAGGGTCCCATATCCAGCCCACAAGGCCCAGAGCGTGGCTGTTCCTTTAGGCACTGTGGGAACAGAACAGAAAACTGATGATGGGGTTCATACAGTCCCACTCTGAAGCCTGTATGACAGCCAATGGAACAGAACTTGTCCTAATTAACCTTCTCAAATAGAAGAAAATGGCTTGAAGAAATTAGGAATTTCACCTTTATAGGTGCGGATGGCTGCTGATGGGTATAATAATCCTGGGCTGTATATTGGTGAATGGTGGTTGTTGTTGTTTTTTGCAGAGGGATATGCGAGTGTACTCTGTGCTCCAGCTTCCTGTGCAGATGAAATTAGGTTTCAAATCCTTATTAATGTCCTGATTAGAGCTATTTAATGCGGATTCTCTCTGTAATCCTGTTTTCATGTGGCATGGATTGAGCGAGATCAGGGATTCACAAATTACAACATCAGCAAATAGCAGAGGGCTATAAACAAAGAGAAAACAAGGAGATAAGAGGAGAGGAGATGAGAGGAGAGGAAATGAGAGAAGAGATAAGAGGAGAGGAGATCAGCAGAGAGGAAATGAGAGGAGAAGAAAGAAGAGGAGAGGAGGGAAGAGAAGAACCAATCCTACCTATGGAGGAATGGTGGAGATCTTGAAGAAATGAACGGTAGGAGATTTCGAAAACAGATCTGGGCACACTGGTATAATAAGGCCGGAGACCTGGACCAAATTTAAAGAAGACAGATTAGAAAGGATTGTACTATTTCTGATTAAATGAACAGGATGGTTTTCTCTAATCTGGATGTGTTTTATTTTAAATTCCTAGTACCTTTTCCCTCGTTCCATGGCAGTCATAGGCTTGAATACATGAATATATCAGCACTGGGGACAAATGGTGCCAAATTGCACACCCACTCTCCAACCACCTCTCAGAAGGGATTAAGTTGTGCCAGCCTTGGTTATGCTACCCTTGGGCTAAGCATTAGCATGACCACAGTGTTGTCTTTGATTTTTTTTCTAAATAAACAGCCTTATGAAACAGGTTATTTAGATCCCTGATGCTGATTGGTTGACAGCAGGGAGTCATAGCACCACAATCCTCACATTCTCCGGGTAATGCTTGTTAGCAGTTCCATTAGCTTTATCAAAGCACATTCACTGTCCCATAGCCCAGCCAGTCTATTTATTAACTTCATCTAGACAATATTTCCCCATGCTACTGGTCTTAGGCTTTCATTTGGGAGCCACATGAGAGCCACATGAACTCATCATGAGGGGCTGCAGTGACTCTTGGGTGTGCGCACACACATCCATACCCACCCCACACATTTTGCCACCTTGACAGCGGAGAGAAAAAATATGTTTTCAAGTTTTTTCCCTGCAATTCTACATATTTTGGGGTGTAGAGAAAATGTTGTGGTTTTAAAGAAAGATGGCTGCAATTCTACACATTTTGCCATGGGAAGAGAGAAGATTTAGCATTTCTATAACTAATTTCATGCAATTCTACTCATTTTGCCATGGGTCTAGAGACAAGTTAACAGTTCTACAGTACATTTTCTGCAGTTCTACACATCTTGCCATAGGTTGGAGAGAGAATTTTGTAGTTTTGCATATAATATCTGAGTGAGAGTGACTAACAAAATTAATGGGGCCCCCCCAGTCTGTAATGAGACCATGATTACTGCAAGTTTAGATAGCTGGCTAGACTAATTTACCAATATTTGTTTATTTTTTGTTGTTGAAATGGGCTAACTGATTGAGAGAGAAAAACTGCTAATGCTCAACCAAATTTCGAAATTGCACCTTGTGTATTCTACTATTCGAAGTCTCAACATGACGTTGAGACCCCGACTGAGTTAATACAATGAACAATTTCAAAGATGTTGCTGAGTTACAGTTCATATAAGAAAATCAGCCAATTGAAATCAATGCATTTGTCCCTAATCTATGGATTTGACATGACTGGGCAGGGGCTGTCCTGGGAGGGGCATAGGCCCACCCACTGGGGAACCAGGCCCAGACAATCAGAATGAGTTTTTCCCCACAAAAGGGCTTTATTACAGACAGAAATACTCCTCAGAAGTTGTTCCATTGTGATCTCTGCCGTGCCATGCATATGAACGTGATGAGACTGACAACTTCTCTGAGCCAGGCGAATTCATTGATCAAGATCATTAGTGTGCCAGATACTTCGAATGAGTCTTGATGGACAGCATTGTGAAACATCGCACTTGCCTTGATCTGACAATGCTGAAAAGAGTGGACAGGAAGGAAAAACATCAATGCCAATCAAACTCTAGACATGAATTCATGTCAACAATGCACAAGCCCTGGACACGAGGGCACGGCTACACCAATAGAAGCACGGGCTTCACTGCCGAAATAAGTGATTCAAGCTCTGAACACTGGGATGAGACTGACAGCCTGACTGAGTGAATTGGGTCTGGGAGAGCTCTACTCCAGAGGTTTACATCTACTACTCAGGGTACATGGTACATACCTCCCGCCTGCACAGCTGGCTGCAGACCCCAGTGAGGATGACAGTAAGCTCCACTTTTACTAGCTCTCCGACTGAATCTACCCTGCTTCAGCCACCAGACAGACAGTTTGACAGCCAACCCTCATATGGACCTGCTGGAGAAAGGGAGGGAGGCGTGGATATGGGGAAAGAGCAGCAGGGTGAGGGCTTCAGCTTTGAGAGTGATTGGAGTTGATGTGGTATTGAAAAGAGAAATGTTTGTGTTGGTAATTAAGTTGAGAAAACAGAGGAGTCTGTTGGGGATAATGAGGGGATACCCAGCCTCTGAGAAAGCTGTTGGAGGTTTGAGCTCATTGATTCGTATGCAATTGAATTGAATTGCTGACAGTTCAACTGCAAGATGCACACAAAAGCGTATTACACAAATGTACACCCACTCTAAGGAGCACACTCCTCATTTAAATCCCAGTCTTACGTCAATCTTCTGGACAGTGAATGTATTGTCATGTGTTTCTGTACCAGCCTTCGAGTGAATGTAACCAAATCCCTCAGTGCTATAAACACTAAGACACTGATGGCTTTATTTGCCATGCTGAGAAAGAACATTACTTCAGGTGCAGACTGTCTCGTGAGGGGGAAGAGACACACAACTCAATGTGATGTATAATGTATAATCAGGCTATTACTTTTTGAGCAGTCATTTTAGGAGCTGCTTCCATTTTCTATATCGAATTCCACTGGATTGAACTAGAAACAAACAGACGAGTTCCAACAAGGTAAGAGCAAAAGGCCAGTCTTGACAAGAGGTAGAGGAACAGGTGCAGGAGAGTGGATGGGTTAAGAGGGAGCGGTGCTGCTGAAAACGGGGCTGATAAATGCAAAACGAATGTCGGCAGAGCTGCTGAGTAAATAAGCAGGATTAAAGAGACGCTCAGCTGGATAAACAATTTGAATTGATCAATGGGAAAATGAAAGGAATTACAAAGGAGTTCTTCAGTCATTTGACGTTTGTAATAATTGCTAATGGTGTTTGGAGGAGCTGAGGTTGGGGGCCAAAGGGACAAATCGTGAAGGGAGCCATCAGAGTGACCAACTTGCAATAAGTTTGACACTCACACGAGGCAGCTGCTGTGTTTCAGATCAAGAGCTTTGACTGATGTGATGTCCACACACAACCAGGCTCCAAGGATTCTCAGCGACAGCCGCCAGTACCATCATCACCATCATCCTGTATGTGTGTGTGTGTGGGACAAAGACAGAGAATAAAATAATTGACCGGAGAAAGAGAGAGAGAGAAAGATAGAGAGAAAGAGAGGGGGGGAGAGACAGAGAGCCTCAAAGGGCCTCTGGCCTCTGGGTCACTCCAGCCGGTGAGTGGGGTGCTTTTGGAGCATTATCACAAAGTGAAAAAAGCTCTGAACACAATGCCCAGAGAAGCGGAGAACAACAGGGAACGACAGAGAACAACAGGGAACGACAGAGAACAACAGGGAACGACAGAGAACAACAAGGAAAGACAGAGAACAACAGGGAAAGACAGAGAACAACAGGGAAAGACAGAGAACAACAGGGAAAGACAGAGAACAACAGGGAACGACAGAGAACAACAGGGAACGACAGAGAACAACAGGGAAAGACAGAGAACAACAGGGAAAGACAGAGAACAACAGGGAAAGACAGAGAACAACAGGGAACGACAGAGAACAACAGGGAAAGACAGAGAACAACAGGGAACGACAGAGAACAACAGGGAACGACAGAGAACAACAGGGAAAGACAGAGAACAACAGGGAAAGACAGAGAACAACAGGGAAAGACAGAGAACAACAGGGAACGACAGAGAACAACAGGGAACGACAGAGAACAACAGGGAACGACAGAGAACAACAGGGAAAGACAGAGAACAACAGGGAACGGCAGAGAACAACAGGGAACGACAGAGAACAACAGGGCGATTCCACACCATCGTAGTCCTAATTTTTATTGTGGTATCTCAGATTGTTCTGGCAATTCTCACATAGAAACGTCATTGTAAACTAGTGGCCAATCCTCAAAAAGGGCTTTCATTTTTTAGCAGTGGGGGCTGCTGAGGGGAGGTCGGTTCATAATACTGGCTGGAAAGGCGCTCATGGAATGGTATCAAACACATGTAACCCATGTGTTTGATGTATTTGATACCATTCCACTGATTCCACTCCAGTCGTTACCACGAGCCTGTCCTCCCCAACTAAGATGCCACCAACCTCCTTGAGAGACCACCCCGAGGTATAACAAAGCACAACCATGTTTGTCCATATCTCTAAGGCCTCCCATATATGAAATGGATGGTTGTATACACATATTTTACCACAAAATAAATTGTTAAATTGATATTGTGACACCCCCTAAACTCAGAAGTGCAGAATAATGCCTGGCTGTAGGGGGGGGGGGTGGTCCACCGAAGCTCATGTTATCCAAAGTTGCAAGCTCGGATAATGCACAAATGTTGGATACAAGTAGTAAAATGTCTACCTTACATACACAAATAAGCAACATCAGGATATCTTCATGCATCTTGGAAAAATAGAACTATAAACACATAGATACAATAGTTGGAAATATCAACTGTGAACATTGATGAACATCACTTTGGTAGCTGTTGAATAGACACATTTCCAACTCAGATTTGTTGTCATTCAGTGCTGTGTGGTCCTGGCTGACAAACATGCATACAGTTACACGTGTTTTTTTTTATGTCGTGGCTATTGTAATCGTCCCAAAGGCAAGTGGGCTCAGACATGGAAAAGTTATTTTTTTCAGTCAAAGGTTCCCCTGTGTATTGTATATGTTTAGCTCCTACCCTTGTAATTACGTTAGCCCCCCCCCCCCCCCCACACTCTTATAATTACATCAAAACTATGAAATAACACAAATGGAATCATGTAGTACCAAAAATCAAGAGTGTACAAAGCTGTCATCGAGGCAAAAGGTGGCTACTTTGAAGAATCTCAAATATAAAATACATTTTGATTTGTTGAACACTTTCTTTGCTTACAGCATGATTCCATATGTGTTATTCCATAGTTTTAATGTATTCACTATTATTCTACAAAAAAAAATCTGAAAAACCCTAGAATGAGTAGGTGTGTCCAAACTTAACTGGTACTGAATATGTGTGTGGAGCCCTGCCATATACATCACCACCAACACTTCTCAGTCATAGTCTATGACCTAGCTACACTCTAACTAAACTCTACATAACCTGACTGTCACCCTTACAGGTTCTGTCACTCTCCACAACTGCTGCTGGGCGTGCCCCAGTCCGTAATCAATGCCAACCACCCACAGTTAATATCGGACATGACCGAAATATATAGGACATGACCTGCAGGCCGTTTTGCCACATTCAACAACAAGAAAACTCCACCCACAGGTCAATTAGGCATTGGCAAAGGCAAGTCTGTTTGTGACAGAATCTCCTTCACAACCAACCAATCCACTACTGGAGTATCCCCAGCATCTTTCAGGCTGGGACAACATTCCAGTTGGTATGACGGTTGCTTCCCTTGTAACTTGGTTACGCTACTGCGTTCTTGTGTCGTGAAACACTTGTTATTATATTTTGTGGAATTGGCCATTGTTGATATGCTGTAAGTGTGTAAATGAGATTAAAACATGAACACATATGGAAAAACTATTCAACCACAACAGAGGCATGGCAGTGCCACACATAGTCCCAGATATTAAGAGCGTTATGAAACCATTTAAAGACAGAATTATGACAAATCAAAATGAACAAGGGCTACTTGTATGCAGGTGAAGGTGTTTGAGTGTAATTATGTTGGCCATATTGGATTCAGAATCAAATTGATTCACGGCAAAACAGTCTTTATAAGCATACAAACAACTCAGACAGGATGCCTCATTTACTAAATTCATATTTCGAGGGGATTTTACCTCCATCAAATGCAGTGTTGGGGAAGCTACTATGCAAAAATAGTTTACCAAGCTACCAATTACTTCCCGGTGGAAGAAGTTGAGCTACACTAAAGCTACCCTACACTAAAAATATAGTTATTTAACTAAAGTTACTTTGGGAAAGTAGTTCACTACATACAAACTACTTTGTGAGAAATTATTAAATCTAAATCTGAAATGTCACAGACTTCCAACTGCAGGAACAGATCCCTCTGTCAGAGTTATATGTGAACATAATGTGTAATTAAGCTTATTAAACTCAAAAACTATGTTTCAACTGAGAATTGGGCAGGTCTTGCCTACTTCACCCATATCTTCTCTACTTTTTGCAAAACAAAGGTGTCTGTAGCTCCAGTGGTTAGCTACACCACTACATGGGAAAACATGTTATTAACTACTGGAAACCTCGCCAAGATTTTAATTTAGTTCAACTACCAGCTAAATATTTTTACACAACAATCCATTTCATATATGGGGAACTTTAAAGATATGTAAAAACATGTTGAGTTCGTTATACCTCGGGTAGGGGGATCTAGCCTATTGGGAGGAAGAATATTTGACATGCTTTTTAAATGTGTGTCATGATGAAAGTGGCCATTTTAGGCCCTTTGTAGAGCTTTACATGCCTCCTGTAAAAATGTCATATCCATGAACCGTACATGATACACACAACAAGCAAAACATTTTAGCAGCCCCCCTCATTTTCTGCCATTCTACTGATTTTGCCATGAGGCTGTGGAAAAAAAGCATTTTGACAGCTAATTTCCTGCAATTCAAATGTTTTTCTCCATAGGGTAGAGACAAATGTTTGCAGTTTTTAATATGATATCTGATGATCAATGGGGCCCCACCGGTTGTTAATTCAACCATAATTACAACAAGTTTAGATTGCTGGTCACTAGACTACCTTACCAATCTAAAAATGTTTCACTGACATTGGCTAACTGAGTTACTGCTGATGCACAACCAAATTTTGAAATTGTACCTAATGTATTCCAAGTTAAGTTGAGACCTCGACCTTGTTCCAAATTTGTTTTATTCAAATATTTGTTTTATTTTGTTTTGGAAATTGATCCGCGGGCCTACAAAAGGGGAGCTGACTGTTGCCCGACCCTGGTTTGGAACAAAATACTCTACAAGTACATCAACATTTCCAGAGTGGGCTCTCTGCTAATTCTGAAGTTAAGATTAATTTTATGAGCACCACTAACAAAATGAACGGGAAAATGTTTTCAAAAGGAACTCCCTCTGCTGGTGATTTGCTGAATGTGCAATCCTAAAGGAGGGCTGTGAACATAAATTTCTATGTACACTACATGTCCAAAAGTAGGTGGACAGCTGCTCATCGAACATCTCATTCCAAAATCGTGGGCATTAATACAGAGTTGGTCCCCCCCTTTGCTGCTGTAACAGCCTCCACTCTCCTGGGAAGGCTGTCCACTAGATGGGGCGGTAGGTAGCCTAGTGGTTGGAGCGTTGGAAATAGTAACCGAAAGGTTGCAAGATTAAATCCCTGAGCTGACAAGGTAAAAATCTGACGTCCTGCCCCTGAACAAGGCTGTTAACAAACTGTTCCTAGGCCGTCATTGAAAATAAAAATGCGTTCTTAACTGACCTGCCTAGTTAAATAAAGGTAAAAAGGTTGAAGCATTTCTGTGGGAACTTGCTTCCATTCAGCCACAAGAGCATTAGTGAGGTCGGGCACTGACGTCAGGGGATTGGGCCTGGCTCACAGTCAGAATTCCAATTCATTCCAAAGGTTTTTAATTGGGTTGAGATCAGGGCTCATTGCAGGCCAGTCAAGTTCTTCCACACCGATCTCAACAACCCATTTCAGTATGTACCTCGCTTTGTGCACGGGACATTGTCATGCTGAAACAGGACAATGCCCCGTAGCATTCTCCTAGCATCTGCCAAGCCCAGAATTATCCGTTGGACTGCCAGATAGTGAAGCAGGATTCATCACTCCAGAGATCGTGTTTCCACTGCTCCGGAGTCCATTGGCGGCAAGCTTTACACCACCCCAGCTGTCGGTTTTCATTGCGCATGGTGTGCGGCTGCTCCACCTTGGAAACCCAGTTCATGAAACGCCCGACGAACAGTTATTGTGCTGACGTTGCTTCCAGAGGCAGTTTGGAACTGGGTAGTGAGTGTTGCAACCGAGGACAGACAATTTTTACGATTTTCAGCACTCGGCATTCCCATTCTGTGAGCTTGTGTGGCCTACCACTTTGTGGCTGAGTCGTTGTTGCTCCTAGATGTTTCTACTTCACAATAACAGCACTTACAGTTGACTGGGGCAGCTCTAGCAGGACAGAAATTTGATGAACTGACCCGTACTCTCCAGTACGGGCCATTCTACTGCAAATATTTGTCTATGGAGATTGCATGGCGGTGTGATCTATTTTATACACCTGTCATCAACGGGTCTAGCTGAAATAGTCGAATTCAGTCATTTGAAGGGGTGTCCACATAGTGTATAAAATGGGCCATATCATGAAATGTATCAGAAAGCCCACTCTGACCTATTTGAAGAGTATATTGTTCCAAACCAGGGTTCTCCAACCCTGTTCCTGGAGAGCTACCGTCCTGTAGGTTTTCGCTGCAATCCTAATCTACCGCACCTGATTTGAACAATTAGCTGGCTTTTTCTTAGTTGAACCAGGTTAGTTAAAACTGATGTCGGATCAAAAACGTACAAGAGGGTAGCTCTCCGGGACCAAGGTTGGAGACTCCTTTTCCAAAAAATATATATATTTAAAAAAATAAGAATCTAGACATACTCCCTATGTTAGAGAACACTATAGGTAGTATAATGACACCAAGATGTTGTCTGTATCATGTACGATTAACAGATCATTATGTCTCACAGGAGACATGTATCGGTCTAAAAAGGGACTACAATGGCCACTTTCATCATGATTTTCTCAAAGATGGTTTGTGATACAAATGTAAAAAGAATGTCAAACATTCTTCCTCCCAGTGAAGTCTCTGTATGAGAATTGCCAGAACAATCTGAGCTACCCACATTTTCCCCCGACTACGTTGGCGTGGAATCGCCCAACAGTGTTCATGATCACCACTATTAGCATCATCACACTTTCCCATCCCTTCCTCTGACAACTAAGGGCCTCAACGCAAGTCTTCATTATTTCTACTTTTCAGACAAATAACACTTTGAGATTTGAGAAAAATGACACACAGGCATGCTAACTCTTCTTACTAACTCTTCTTGACCGCTATTACGACCTTCCCAGTCCATCCCTCAGGATTGGTTGGTCTTTTCTATTCCCTGATCTGATTTGCTACTCCCTCCTCCTCCCTCCTTCCCTTTCTCTGCCACATCAAATGTCTGTCCCACGGGTGGTTTGGAATATTTAGCGTTTGATAGGGTAGGCCGGTCACAAGATCTGTTGTTTATTTCATGCAAATCTTCTCGCTTGTCTCTAAAACCACTCAAATGCAGGATGAACGAGGTCTGGAAAAGTCAATTCAGCTCATTGGGTGCGTCATGTCCCCTTGCCCACTTTCACCTCCTGATTCCACCACACACACCTTTTCCTCCTGCCAAAACAAAATATAGAGACACAGAGAGAGAAACAGATAGACAGAGAAAAAGAAAGACACACACAGGCTTTGGAACATTCGTTGTCTGCTGCATCTCTTATAGGAGTTCCAGACAGAGAAAAAGGACAGAAGCATCAAATAGCAAGTGCCACCTCTTCTCTCTCCTCCTCCGGTCCTCTCCACACACGCCATGGGAAATGATGAAAATGACAGCAGCCAGCTGGATTGACTGGCCTGTAGTCTATCACTTATTTATCATGTCTCTGTGATAGAACTACCCCATCTTCTCCTTTCTCATCCATGTGTCATCAACTCGCACTCAGTTTGGTGGAGCGATAGAACCTCACCAGTTGCATCGATAAACCTGTCCTGAGCACTTGATGGCTTCAGACAGGAGTTAGTACTGCAGAGAGATGGAAAACACAAACTCACACAGGCAAGGCGTTTTTCGTTCGAGGGGCTATTTGTCTGTAATAAACGCCTGTTGACAACTCATCGGCCCTCCTTTTTAATTGGCAACAAGGCCACAGACTTTGTTCACCCCTGGATATGCTCTTTTGCTTTGTTCGACTCGTAAAACACCATTCTTATGAATGAATCAATGATATACTTGTCGCCTGTTGCCGACAAGTGGTTACAGGCGCAGATAAAAATCAATTGCACAGAAAGGAGATATAACAAAACAGATAGCTAAGCCTTTTATTCAGTCCTACGTTGTGCTGTTTATCAGAGCAGTGAAGCGATTCTCCAATGCCAAGGAGAGAGAAAAGACCTCTCTAGCTCAAGGTGTGGACCAACTGGCCAACTGCTGCCATGTGAATGACAAACCTAATGGTGTATCGTGTGTGCGCATCAGCTGTATGTCTGCGTATATAATAATTACTGCTAATAAGCATTTATCATTATGTATTTCAATGTTTACGGGTTGATGGCACAACACTGATAAGATGTGCTTGGGCATGAAGAATTGGAATAAGGCTGTTGTTGCTTGCTGTGGACGAGGCGTACGAGGACTGTAGCCTAGCGCTTTTTGTTTTCCACTGGGGATGTTCTCTCCCCGCACTCCTGCTGAGATAAACACACAGACAGATTGGACGATTAGAACGGGTTTAATTGTTAGATTACCCACCAGGCTTCTATCAGTCACTCTGACAGGGGGTACCTTTTCATTCCCCTTCCCCTTCAAACCACAGATGTATAGCACCCATTTCCCCCCACCAGAATCACACAGCAGTACAGTTAAAGGCCCAGTACAGTCACAATTCCCTGTGTTTGATATCATATTGTACAACAGCTGATGAAACTAACATTGTTTCCTGATAGTTGCTGGTTGAAAATACAATCTACACAGGACCTTCTAATCAGCCTGTTTAAATGGGCGGGAGTTTCGGCTTGCCTGGTGACACCACCAGCACTCCCCCTCAGACGATCCCGCAGGTGAAGAAGCCAGATGTGGAGGTCCTGGGCTGGTGTGGTTACACATGGTCTGCGGTTGTGAGGCTGGTTGAACGTATAGCCAAAGTCTCTAAAACAACATTGAAGGTATCTTATGTTAGAATAATTAACATAAAATATTGTTGCAATAGCTCTGGTGGACATTCCTGCAGTCAGCAAGCAAATTGCATGCTCCCTCAAAACGTGATACATCTGTGACATTGTGTTGTGTGACAAAACTGCACATTTTAAAGTTGTTGTTTTTTCTTCCACAGCACAAGGTGCACCTGTGTAATGATCATGCTGTTTAACCTTTCTAGAGAAGGCGTTCTACTAGCGGAACCCCTCGACAACATTCCTCTGAAAAGGCAGCGTGCGAAATTCAAAAATATTTTTGGGAAATATGTAACTTTCACACATTAACAAGTCCAATCCAGCAATTGAAAGATAAACATCTTGTTAATCTACCCATCTTGTCCGACTTCAAAAAAGCTTTACAGCAAAAGCACAACATATGATTATGTTAGGTCATAGCCAAGTCAAAAAAACACAGCCCTTTTTCCAGCCAAAGATAGGAGTCACAAAAAGCAGAAAAAAATGAATCACTAACCTTTGATGATCTTCATCAGATGACTCATAGGACATCATGTTACACAATACATGTATGTTTTGTTCGATAATGTGCATATTTATATCCAAAAATCTCAGTTTACATTGGTGCCTTACTTGCAGTAATGTTTTGATTCCAAAACATTCGGTGATATAAATACTCATAATAAACATTGATAAAAGATACAAGTGTTATTCACAAAATTAAAGATAGACTTCTCCTTAATGTAACCGCTGTGTCAGATTAAAAAAAAAATCTTTATCCATATCCCACTGTGTATTCATAAAGGCCAAGCTTTGAAAAAATACAAACCTCAGATGTCCCACTTCCTGGTTGGATTTGTCTCAGGTTTTCACCTGCCATATGAGTTCTGTTATACTCACAGACACCATTCAAACAGTTTTGGAAACTTCAGTGTTTTCTATCCAATACTAATAACAATATGCATATATTAGCATCTGGGACAGAGTAGGAGGCAGTTCACTCTGGGCATGCTATTCATCCAAAAGTGAAAATGCTGCCACCTATCCCAAAAAGGTTTAATCAGCTTCTTGATATGCCAAACCTGTTAGGTGGATGGATTATCTTTGCAAAGGAGAAATGCTAAGTCACTGCACTGCATCTCATCTCAGGTCAAAGGCACTGCATCTCAGTGCAAGAGGTGTCACTGCAGTACTGGGTTCAAATCCAGGCTGCATCGCATCTGGCCGTGATTGGGAGTCCCATAGGGCGGCGCACAATTGGCCCAGCGTCATGCGGGTTTGGCGAGGGTAGGCTGTCATTGTGAATAAGAATTTGTTCTTAACTGACTTGCCTAGTTAAATAAAGGTTACACACAAGCTCAGTAACAGGGATGTAAACAAATTTGTGCACAACATTTGAGAGAAATAAGCTTTTTGTGCATATGGACAATTTCGGGGATTTCTTATTTCAGCTCATGAAACATGGGACCATCACTTTACATGTTGTGTTTATATTTTTGTTCAGCGTAGTTTGTTTTCCCCTCCCACATTTTTTGTCAATTTTAATGTAGACTATTAAGGTATTTGATCGTTAATCAGAAATTTGATATTGATAATCACCTGCGTTGGGCTTTTAATGTCTGTGTTCACTCAGGTTACTGAGTTTGAGTGAGAAATGGTGAGGAAACAAGATTAAACACCATTCCATCCACTTAACTTTTCCAGCGTTTACAGTTTAAGCACGTGTAGTTACGGCTTTAAGTGGTAGTTATGATTTCAATAGTCAAACACTCCCAATGTACTGAAGCACTGCTGAATGACAATACGGAAAGAGCCTGTCTGTGTGTTGACGCTTTCAGTGACTGAAGTGATCAGATTGATTCCAATTTGTTTGGGATTGGTTGTATAATAAAGGCACATTGCTACTCCTTAAAATGGTAACAGCCCATTTCAGACAGTCTTAAATGCTGTCAGTAGGTCAATTACCTTCAGAGCCATTCTAAAACAGACTTCCACCCACAGCCTGTTTTAACAAATACAAACTGTAATAGTTGAAATGGCTAGATTAAATACAGCCATCATTGTGGGCCGGGCAGCCCGATATATCAATCAATAATTGACATTACATAACGTCATATTCAAATTAACGGTAATTGCCACTTTATAACTGCATGACTTCGATATTAACGTATAAGAGTATGATGGAAAGGTCTAGCTAGCTGCCCATTGCAAAACTCAAATTAACAATTAAGCAAAGATCGAACAAGATATCTGCTTCCTCTCGAGGAAGTCCGATACTCAAGGTCATACACATTTTTTAATTGACCGGAGTTGAGTTGGTTGAGTTGCCAGGACGATGTTGGAAAATAATGACATGTTAAAAGAAATCTACAAGTTGAACGAGAACATCCAACTAGTATTTGTTCATGGCTCCCACTATAAGGAATATCCCATTTCATGGGCAGCTATTCTTAGAAGCAGATAGGTAACAAAATGAAAGAAAACAGAAAAAAATGTTTTACAAACAAAATATACTTTATTATCCCAAGACAAAATTACAATGACTTGTCAGATACTCTGTGCACTCCCTTTTTCTTTACAGAACACCGTCAGTTAGTATGCAGACTAAATTACAACTCAACCTCTGCACCATATAAATAAGGACTTGGGGGGGGCATGCAAATAAGGTAATGCAGATGTGACTTCTCAAAAGCAGAGTTTATTACAGAAAGAAACCAATGAATGATATCACATCACACAACCTGAAGTACCACCTCATTATTAGCTTTGAAAAAAGGTGCGAGCCCCATCCACCCTCTCGCCCAGAACAAAAGAGTAACCAAAGTCATCCATGTTATGAGACCTCAAATTCTTTCCACACACACAGGGGAATGCTCTGGCAGAAAACATGGTCAGACTTTTTTAAAATGTAGATTGTTGATACTCTAGCCATCATAGTTATGTACCACTGATATGGTTGGTGCTGGTTGTTACCGAGACATCAGCAGAGATATACATGTGGAAATGCACAACTTGCACAAGAACACAGAGCAAGTGAGATAGGGCAAGTAGTGATATGACATGGACTTAAATTTGACAAAGTATAGATTATTTGAGTCTGAAGAAAACCTCAACATGAAACGAGGCAATCAATAAGACAAGGGGACATATAATTGAGAGTAAAGGGATTCCTTTCCTTAACCGTCTGAACACAATCATCATCCACATTATTGCTCCTAATCCTATAGAATCCTGTTGGAACCTTGAAAGCGGAAGAGGCTGGATAAGCAGATCACTTCCTTGGCTGGGCAGCTATGTAGAGAGCCATCAGGCAGTAGAGGGTCCCTCCAATGGTCAGGCCCATGGTGGTCCTGTACAGCATCTTGTCCATCAGGCCTCTCTTCAGGTGCACAGGGATACCGTCAGACTTCTGCAATGTAGACAGAATAAAGAGAATGACATGTGATTGCAGTCGCCAACTCCCCACTGAGTCACAGGGGGGGGGGGGGATCCTCATATTTTATTAAAGTCCAAACTATCATTGCTCACAACCTCTCTGCAGGGACAGAGGAGTGTATAACTTTCTAGAAAACTAGTCAGAACTAGTAGGAATTTTGGCAGTGAAAGTTCATGGTCGAAGTAAATTACCACAGGAGTAGATGGCGTTATCTTCTAACAAACCAAGGTCAAGTAGGAAAAACTCCTACACAAGCTTCCTGGGTTATTGGGGTTCTGTGATTATCACAGAACACCAATGACCCTAGGAAGCCAAGCAGTGTGTGGGTCGAACAAAAGTTTAGTGCAGTGTCTGTACCTGGAAGAGTTTCTGTAGGTCAGGGACTTTGTTGTGTCCCAGGTACTCCACTGTGTTCCCTGCCTCCGACACATATTTGGTGGGGGTGGCAAAGATCATTGGAGGGGCCTCCATGGGCACCGTTACCCTCAACCCCTAGAGAGACAACAAAACTTTAGACTGTGGAAACCACATGACCCAAACACAGTTGGTCCTATCAGCGTTTGCCCTTTATGCATTTAGCAGCGGGTGCATTGCCATTGCTAAATCGTGGCCACAACTGAAAAAAATTAATACATAATGTAGATGTATGCCCTAGGAAGAACCCCTCCTGCGAATTCATCTCAAAATGACTGACTTATGTTAAAGAAATACTTTGGGATTGTTGCAATGAAGCCCATTATCTACGTCCCAAGAGTCAGATGAACTCATGGAACTCAATTGTATTTCTCGGTGTCCAGAATGAAGTTAGTTAGAGGTCGTTTTACAAGCCAATGCTAAGTAAAAGCATGCTGACTGTTACCATAGACCTCCAGTCATTGTGCTAACGCTAGTTAGCAACTTCTCTCAAACTGCACGCAGAGACATAAAAATGGTATACATGAGTTCCATCGGACTCTGGGGAAGTAGATAAAGGGCTTCATTGCCAAAATCACAACGTATCCCTATACACCTGTAGTAAGGATTAGAAGAAGGTCTGCTGTTTACAAGTGCAAAGGTGATTCGCCTTGCGAATAATTGTATTTCCCAAACTAGTTATGGAAAAGAGATGCACGTTTCTGAACAAAACATCATGCCTTGTTTACAACATGACCGACTGGTGCAGATTACTGTTGCTCACTCAACATAGCTAGGACTTTCATGGGTAGTGTTTTCTAGCTAGCTAGATACCTTATTAGGGTACATAACTAACAGATGAGCCATCTATGCATCTTTGGTAGTTTATGTAAAATTACTAGCAGCATCTTCAAGGACCGCCACCCCCACACCTCAGCCACGAGCTGTTACCTTCTGCCCAACTAAGGGAGTTATTGGAGCATGAGCCTCCAGAGGCTAAATCGAGCTCTGACCCACATCGCCATGCGCCTTCCGAATTTTGTAACATTGCGGAGGGCTCTCCATAGCGCCGCATTGATATGATTGGTTGATTGGTTGATGATTGGTACAAACTCACTTCCTTGACAACAGCTCTACATTGCTCCGCGAAGCACATGAAGTATGAACGCCCTGACTTCGGCTGAGGCCATATCACCCCAAATGCTGCATGGCCAATGGAGACGTCGGATTGACCATGCGGCCAGATGCACAATGCACTTCTCTCCCCAGAATGCACTCTCCCCTGCCAAATTGTGCACATTCATTGTTTCATAACTTAAATTCAGTGATTTTCTAGTGTTTTATTGTTAGAGTCTATCAATACCCCCCTTACATATACCACCCGTAGTACATTTACCGCTAATTCCTAATCTACAACGTTTGTTACGGTCATTTACTTTAATGCATTCAATAGTATTGCAGTCTTCCCATCATCTGAGTGGACACATTGTCTGCAGTGCACAACCTATGCTACACTTGGAATGAAATAAATGGAATTTGAGAAACACGTTTTGGTTTAAGAGTTGTCAACTGTGTTTCGTTTGAAGCTCTCCTATCAATGTGGAGTAAGGACGCGCACGCATAGAAGTAGACCTATCGGCTACCTGGCCTGCGCGCAAATGTAGGCATATAAAAATGGGCCCATTTTGGGATCTGATAGTTTTTCCTGATTGGCTTAACGCACCACCACTAATGACCTGTGGAGCTTCTCAAGGTCATGTTTTCACCTCAAAACAGCAAGCAAACAAAGTCTGTCTCTACATCCATTGAGACTTACAATAGTTCCTCAATGTATTTGAAAAAATATTTACAGCTCTCCCGCTTTCGATAACCACTCTGTGTGAAATGGAAAAATGGCATGCTCGGATCCAGTGGAAACATTTTAAATAGGCCTACCTGATTACTTCTTATCAGTGCTCGACTTGGACTGAAATAGGTTCCGGTACTCATTTTGGGTGCTGATACAGTTCATATTTAAGTGCAGGAGCACCACAATACTTCTGAGCTGATATTCTATAAGAGGAATAGGAACTCAAGCAGTTGAACATTTGAGGTGCTGGTACTCCGCTTTGGTGAGCTCCTGTCCAAGTCAAGCACTGTTGCTTATCACTTGTGCAAATAGCCTACAGCTGTGTCTGTCCCAAGACCACTGGCATGGGAAACTGAGGGCCCAGGAAATGTTATACAATGTTTAAAGTTCGTGGTAGACAGGCCATGTGTACGTAGCCAATGTGATTTAGAAGATATTTCCTTTTGAATCAGGATATTTTCTACCTGCAGCTGCAAACTTTTATTTAGTTGGTAATGGCAATAGAAGTTACTTTTTAGGCTTGTATCATTTTCATTTAGATAGAATTGATTAACCACATGACAACGATTTTGAGATATGAAAAAGTTATTATAAATTAATCTGCTTCACAAAAATGTGCATCTGAAAACAATAACTACCACGCAGATCGGTAGAAATGGTAAGATACATTTGCATTCAACATGAGAAAGGTTGCAGACTCCTCGTGTTGTCTATTACTGACAACTTCATGAGAGTAATGGCGGAATCTCAAAAGGCCAGCAGGAGAATAGTTGGGTCAGGTTAAGTTCTGGTTATCTAGATCTCTGGCGCCCTCAAAGCAGTTGTCTTATTTCATCAAATCGTAAGCTAAAAGCCTCAGACAAGCTCAATGCATATAGTAGATTTATTCAAACACATGGGGTGTGTCTATATGGAAAAAAAATACGTTTCAAATTTTGATTGATTGATCGATTGGTCGATAGAACGACTTTCGGTTGGCCAAGATTTGTTTTAGTCGGGGAAAGCCCTAGAACGGTCATCCAACTTGGTATTCCAAGTCGGAAACTCTGCCATCTTTCTAGAGTTCCAACTTCCCGACCTGAAGATC
Organism: Oncorhynchus gorbuscha; assembly: GCF_021184085.1. Lineage (NCBI taxonomy): Eukaryota > Metazoa > Chordata > Actinopteri > Salmoniformes > Salmonidae > Oncorhynchus > Oncorhynchus gorbuscha. The sequence continues at coordinate 23,485,915 of NC_060180.1, forward strand.
ACTGACCTCCTGAGAAGTTGGTAATAACCACAACTTTTGGACAGAGGTGCAATGACGAGAAAACACAAGAATGGTGCTGTTAAGATCAGAGATTTGTCTGAGTACACCTTCGTTCGAGGTGTACATACCTACGTCTCCTGACTGATTTATAGGACTCCATGCTCTTGAGAAACTTGATGATCTACAAATGGTGTCAGATGGCAGCAGTGAGGATTCTGAGGTTGAGCCAGTCCAGGAGGAAGTGGACCTACCTGCGGCGACAGGTGTAGTGGAGACTTTCAACAGTTTCCCTGATAATCCTACCAGATGATTTTGGGATTTTTGGAAAGAGTGGATTCCTGCTTTTGGTCCGACCCATTCATTGTATCGGGCTGGGTAAAGGACAAACTGGCAATGGTTACATCTGTGAAAGTTTTGAGAACAGGAATTGTTTTGATTTTATGTGTATCCGCCTGAAAGAATGAGCGAGGTAAAATGTTTCATATACTGAGGCAATGAAGAGGGTAGAGCCCAAGGATGATAGAGTCAACTATGATCCCCCCAGTGAGTCAGCCTGAAGAGGGAGAGAGAGAGCCAGAGAATGAGTTTTAGTAAGGTTGGATTTTTTGCGTGTATAGTCAGAATATAGCTGTGGTAGTTGCAGCAGCAAAATATTTGGTTGTGAGAGATTTTCCTGGAGAAGATCTAAAGAAAGTTGTGAGAAGGAGTTCCATCCTCCCAAGTAGTGGGATAGGGTGGTAGGTTTTTGGGGGATAGTGAAAATCAAATCTAATTTTCTTTGTCACATGCGCCAAAAACAAACCGGTATATCTTACCATAAAATGCTTATTTTTACAAGCCCTTATTTTTTTATACTGTGCATTGTTGGTTAAGACAGACTATTTGCTAAAAAAATAAATACCAAATAAACTCAAGTTTTGTAAAAAGTAACACGAAAGGCTCCTTTATAACAGCGTCAACCTCCAAGCCATAAGAATGCTAAACAGTTAATCAAATTGATACCTGGACTATCTGCATTAACCCCTTTTTTAAACTGCTGCTGCTACTTTGTTTATTAACTATGCATAGTCCCTTTACCACTACCTATATGTCACAGGTGATTGGTGGCACCTTAATTGGGAGGGACGGGCTCGTGGTAATGGCTGGAGCAGAATAGGTGGAATGGTATCACATTTGCCCGGTTCCATACAGGCTGTATCACAATCAGCCGTGACTGGGAGTCCAATATGGCGGCGCACAATTGGCCCAGCGTCATCATTGTAAATCATTTGTTCTTAACAGACTTGTTTAGTTTTTTAAAAACTAGACTTGTACATATTACCTCAATTAACCCTGTACATTGATTCTGTACCGGTACCCCCTGGTATAAAGGTCCTGGATGGCAGAAAGCTTCGCCCCAGTGATGTACTGGGCCGTACGCACTACCCTCTGTAGTGCCTTGCAGTTGGTGCAGGGTTACGCCTAGATCACACCGACAGTGTCTTTGCATTTTGGTACATCAGAAGTACATTCATTTTAAAATGGAATGCTGCATTTGCCTTGCAGCATTGCGTTGCAAAAGGCAGTTGCATTGCGTTCTGTGTGGTGCATACATTTATCGAAAGTATGTTTCAAACTGTATACATCATCAGATTGACAGAAATGGTTGCAGAAGGTGAATGTTTAACTTTTGTTGCACACATATCCAAATGATGCTGCGTACCATTTTGCACATTAAAGCCATCAGTGTTATCTAGGCGTTAAAGGCGCTGTATGGTCATTCCGCCATCTGAATTGCCCATGCAGCATTTAGGGTGATAAGGCCTCTGCAGAAATCAGGGCATTCATACTTATTGGCTTCACCAAACAGCACAGAGCTGTTGTGAAGGAAATTGTCAAGGAAGTGAGCGCAAAGCACTACAGAGAGTAGTGCATACGGCCCAGTACATCACTGTGGCCAGAACCTCCCGCCAACCAACATGTCATTGCGGAGCGCTCCACATTGTTACAAAATTTGAGAGGTGAATGGGATGAATGGGATGCAGTGGGATTTTGCCTCCAGAGGCTCCGCAATTGGGTCACACCATGGATGGTGAAACCCACTGTTCCTAGACCGTCATTGAAAATAAGAATTTGTTAACCGACTTGCCTAAAGGTAAAATAAAAGTAAACAAATATGGCGCATCAGACCACATTTTCGGATCAAGCATACATTTTATATTTTTAATTTAACCTTTATTTCACTAGGCAAGTCAGTTAACAACAGATTCGTATTTACAATGATGGCCTACCGGGGAACAGTGGGTCAACGGTCTTGTTCAGGGGCAGAACGCCAGATTTACCCGGGGATTTGATCATGCAACCTTTCGGTTACTAGTCTAACGCTCTAACCACTAGGCTACCTGCCGATCCGGCACATAAGAAAAATGTATTGCACCACCATTTATTACGCTTCTTTTTTTCTTCACAATATGGAATCCGAAATGAGAATGGAAGCAATACGAAAAAAATCGTCTAGTCCGGAAATTCACAGACTATTCCGGAATGTCTCTGCAACAAAACGCTACAAGCTAACCGACACCAACTTGCCAGCTAGGGCTAATGTTTGCTAGCTTTTTCGGTCGTGCCACCTTAGCCAAACACAACATTAACTAGCAAATCAACGGTTATAAAACAAATATATAATGTGGCGAGATGTCTTAGCCATGTTGTATAAATCAATACATGTGTTTGTTGTGCCCAATTGAAACCAACCTTATTAGCTAACGTTAGCTAGCTAACAATGTGAAGGTCATTAGTGCATTTTTACATATTTGACTGCCTGCTGGACATGCTTTCTGTACCTACCTGAGGGCTGTACGCACTCGGTGCCGATCCAGCAAGTCTTTGTGTAACTCCATTTAACTTGTAGTACATTTTACTTGGTTGCAAAACAAAAACAACAGTGTGAGGTCGAATCACGGATGTCCCCTTGTTGGCCAAACATGCAGAGAGGATGGACCCAGCATTCACGACACAGCAGGTTGGCTCAGTGGTGCCTGATTAGAATAGAGTGATAATGGCGGCTTTTTGTAGGCACTATTAAACGGTCCAGCTTTTGTCAAATGAACGTCAAAAGTGTAATATGTTTTCTTTATTTAAATGAACCCTTTCCTAACCTGAACCGAATTACCCTAACCTGCTGCATAAATGATCCTAAACTGCTACGAAAAGTAAAAATCTGACGTTAATTTTACAAAAACTGGAGTCGATCTAGCCATAACCCTATTAAACAAGAGGCCAAGGCCAATGTGGAAATTAATGCTAATGTCACATTTTGTGAATTTTGATGCATTTATTTAATCAAAACAAGTAAAAAGCAAGCAATATGCTAACATGGACCCAAAGTCTCCTCTGAACATAGTTCGGGAACCGATAAAACAAGCACTATCCCGCTGAAGAGATATGGGGTTGCATGCCTGGAGCAAAACAATATACTATCAATGTGTTTTCGTTTGAGCAGTTAAGCAGAAAGCTAACTAACTCACTTTTTGGCGAACAGTAGCGTAGACTAGTTTTTACAATTTTATTTTACTCTTATTGTAATATATCCTGATGGCTTGTCACTTTACTCTGACGTCATGTACAAATCTCTCTCAAATACCATGTACTTCTGCACATTAATCTTGTACTCCCTGTATATAGCGCCATTCTTGTCGATTTAATTTTATTCCTCTTGTGTTACTATTTTTGTTGGGAAGGGCTCGTAAATGAGCAATTCACGGTCAAATCTATACCAGTTGTATAATGCGCATGTGACAAATAACATTTGATTTGATTTTGATTTGATGGTTGGCGTAGTGAGGCAAAAAATGTTGCGGCTAATGTTGTAGTTAAATTTCTTACATATTTTGAGCACATAAAGGCTTCATAATTCATAAAGGCCATGTTAACTGACACCTTATCTCTTAGGGAAAAAAACGTATAAAATCTCCTAAACCTGTGTTAATCTCAGACCTTATTTTCGGTGTCTATCCCAAAACCTAAATAAAAGCTATTAAAATAACATCAAATTGATCATAAATAGCATGGACTTTGTTAATGTTGTAAATTACTGTTGTAGCTGGAAACTACAACAGTAGTATTTTTAATGGAATTTCTACATGGGTGTACAGAGGCCCATTATCAACAACCATCACAACTGTGTTCCAATGGCACGTTGTGTTAGCTAATTGAAGTTTATCATTTTAAAAGGGGAACTGATCATTAGAAAACCCTTTTGCAATTATGTTAGTGCAGCTGAAAACTTTTGTTTGATTTAACAAGCAATAAAATTGGCCTTTAGACAAGTTGAGTGGAGCATCCTAATTTGTGGGTTCGATTTCAGGCTCAAAATGGCCAGAAACAAAACACTTTCTTCTGAAACTCGTCGGTCTTATTGTTCTGAGAAATGAAGGCTATACCATGTGAGAAATTTCCAAGAAACTGAAGATCTCGTACACCGATGTGTACTACTCCCATTCACAACGCAAACTGTCTCTAACCAGAATTGAAAGAGGAGTGGGAGGCCCCGGTGCACAACTGAGCAAGAGGACATGTACATTAGAGTGTCTAGTTTGAGAAACAGACTTCTCACATGTCCTCAACTTGCAGCTTCATTAAATAGTACCCGCAAAACACCCGTCTCAACGTCAACAGTGAAGAGGCGATTCCGGGATGCTGGCCTTCAAGGCAGATTTCAGTGTCTGTGTTCTTATGCCCATCTTAATCTTTTATTTTTATTGGCCAATCTGAGATATGTATTTTTCTTTGCAACTCTTTAACTTTTACTTGAGTCATTTTCTATTAAGATTTCTTTACTTTTACTCAAGTATGACAATTGGAGACTTTTTTCACCACTGGTCGTCGGTGATCAGGCCTAGCTCCGTCGTGTCGTCTACAAACTTTATGATGGTTTTGGAGTCGTGCGCAGCCATGCAGTCATGGGTCAACAGGGAGTACAGGCGGGGACTAAGCACCCACCCAAGGGGCCCCCGGGTTGAGAGTCAGCATGGCGGATGTATTGTTGCCTACCTTCACCACCTGGGGGCGTCCTGTCAGGAAGTCCAGGATCCAGTTGCAGAGGGCAGTGTTTCAGTCCCGGATCCTTAGCTTAGTGAGGAGCTTCGAAGGCACTATGGTGTTGAACACTGATTCACTGTAGTGAATTAACAGCATTCAATCAATCAAATGTATTTATAAAGCCCTTATTTACATCAGCCGATGTCACAAAGTGCTATACAGAAACCCAGCCTAAAACCCCAAACGGCAAGCAATGCAGATGGAGAAGCACGGTGGCTAGGAAAAACTCCCTAGAAAGGAAGGAACCTAGGAAGAAACCTAGAGAGGAACCAGGCTCTGAGGGGTGGCCAGTCCTCTTCTGGCTTTGCCAGGTGCATATTAAAGCAGTACATGGTCAAGATGTTCAAATGATTGCTGGATGATTATTTTTAAGTCTAATATTGTGGGCAATGGAGTTGCCAATGACTAGGGTTTTCAATTTGTCAGAGCTAATGGTGGGAGGTTTCGGCAACTCAGACCCCATAATGGGTGGAGGAGAGACCAGAGAAGGCTCGGCCTCTAATTCCGACTCGTTGCTTAAATGGGGAGAACCGGTTGAAAGTTTGTCGGCTGAATGAGCGACAGCGGTTGAGCATTCTGACAGCATTTCCCTCCAGAAGCCATGAGAAAATTGTCAGGCTGCGGGTACTGTGCGAGGGGATTTATACTATCTGTACTTATTGGTGGCACAGACGCTGTTTCATCCTTTCCTACACTTAAATTACAATTGCCTAACGATTGCGTCTGAAGCTGGGCTTGCAGCACGGTTATCCTCACCATAAGGCGATCGTTCTCCTGTATATTATGAGTACAGCGACTGCAATTAGATGGCATAATGTTAATGTTAGTACTTAGCTCTGGCTGGTGGAGGTGCTGTAGAAGCATGTCCAGATAAAGCATCCGGGGTGAAAAAGTAAAATGTAAAATGGTTATTAAAAATGTTAAAGTACAAACCGTAACGTTGGCAGGTAGCAACAAAGTAGCAACAAACCGCACAACAGCACGGAAACAAGTCTGGAAGTTGTGACCAGAAATTACAACACAAATCAATCACACAGCATTCTCACATAGCTGTTCCTTTTGTCCAGGTGGGAAAGGGCAGTGTGGAGTGCATTAGAGATTGTGTCATCTGTTGATGTGTTGGGGTGGCATGTGAATTGGAGAGAGTCCAGGGTGTCTGGGATGATGGTGTTGGTGTGAGTCATGACCAGCCTTTCAAAACATTTCATGGCTTCAAATGTGAGTGATACTGGGCAATAGTAATTTAGACAGGATACCTTGGTGTTCTTGGGCACAGGGACTATGGTTGAAACATGTAGGTATTACAGACTGGGTCAGGGAGAGATTGAAAATGTCAGTGAAGAGACTTGCCAGCTGGTTTGCGTATACTGTGAGTATGCGTCCTGGTAGTCCATCTGGACCTGTGGCTTTGTAGATGTTAACCTGTTTAAAGGTCTTACTCACATCAGCTACACATCAGCTACGAAGAGCGTGGTCACACAGAATAGCTGGTGCTCTGACAAGTGGTTCAGTGTTGCTTGCCTCGAAGCGAGCATAGAATGCATTTATCTCATCTGGTAGGCTCGAGTCACTGGGCAGCTCTCGGCTGGATTTCCCTTTGTAATCCGTGATAGTTTGCAAGCCCTGCCACATCTGATGAGCATCAGAGCCGGTGTAGTAGGAGTCAATCTTACTCCTGTATTGACACTTTGCCTGGTTGATGATTCATAGCAGGATTTCTTATAAGCGGGTTAGTGTCCCGCTCCTTTAAACATGCAAAGTCACTCACCCACCATTGCTGCTAAGTCACACACCCACCATTGCTGCTAAGTCACACACCCACCATTGCTGCTAAGTCACACACCCACCATTGCTGCTAAGTCACACACCCACCATTGCATGTTGTACCAAATGGTGGGTTGGACCCAGCTTTATATGCGCAGACAGCTACATTGGTACGTGTTCATTTACAAAGGCATTCTGGGTAAACTCCCTCTCTACCGCTAGCCTGCTCTCCTTCACCACTAGTAGTTACCAGATGCGGTCTACTAGGTGGTTGCTGCTTAAATTCCCCAGGGCTTTTACGAAGTTAGGCAAGACTGTCTTCTCCTATGTGCACCAGAGGCATGGAACAGGAAACAATCTATTGCTTCACCTAGATTTATTAGTGCTCCTCAATGCAAGACTGTGTGTTTCTGTAGACGGGATTGTGTTGTTGTTGTGCTGATTGTATCGTACACATTATGTTTTGTTGTTGTAACGTTGTATTGATTGCTGCTGTCTTCTTGGCCAGGTATCCCTTAGTTCTCAATGGACGTTTCCTGGTTAAATAAATGCATGTGTACAGTCACGTAAGCCCTAAATGTACTCAGACAGACATGCAGATTAGACTTAGATTTTCTTTATTTAAATACAACAAATCTATCTGTAAACAACATAAGCTCTATACAAAATAGCTGGTTCCATAAAAAATAAGGGGGAAAAACTATGGCTCGCAGAAACACAACCATTTCTTCAAGAGATATATACACGGTTGCACTTGTACATTCTATTGAAGCAGCAATAAGCTAGAGATGCCCACATAAGGTGTTTGGGTGTAACAAAGTACAGTATCCAGAAGTAGCAGGTCCTCTATTTATGTGAGTATAAGTCATATGTTAAGTCTTGTAGAAAATGTACAAACTTTTCAAATAATAATTAGGTATTTTTCTCTTGAATTATTTCCATTGTAACACATGTGGGCCCACTTTTGCCCCAACTACATCCACCGTGAGCATAGAAATCTGTCCTAAAGGGTTTAAGAGCCGTGCAAATATTCTGCACTTATTCTGAAAAACTGATTTTAGAAATACAACATTTGTTCCAAACAACATCCAATTGCCTTATTCCTGATCCTCAACACAACAGTAACTTTTCCAGAACAGTTCATTTTCAGTTTCAGTCCTGAAGACAGAGATACTCACATAATATTGTCCTGGTCCAAATATCAAGATTGCACTGAGTGGGGCATGGACTATTTGAGTATTTAATTGAGAAGAGCGCTGTCACAAGTGACAGGGTGTCAGTCAGACAGACATTAAATAGGTCACACAATGATTTCATTACCAGTGAACAATGTTTAATCTTCTCAAATGAGTTTTTATTGCCTGATTTATAATCCCCTTTTTGTGTGTCAATTGATTTATTCATAATGTCATTTATGATGACCTTTCTGACTTTTCATTATACCTATGTGCAGTTTGGATTGGCAAAACACAAGTGAAATCCACTCTCTTGTTTACCCATGTTATTAAAATGGAGCTCTCCAAGAGAAGAACCACTCACAAAACGCTCACCTTTGTGTGTGTGTGTGTGTGTGTGTGTGTGTGTGTGTGTGTGTGTGTGTGTGTGTGTGTGTGTGTGTGTGTGTGTGTGTGTGTGTGTGTGTGTGTGTGTGTGTGTGTGTGTGTGTGTGTGTGTGTGTGTGTGTGTGTGTGTGTGTGTGTGTGTGTGTGTGTGTGTGTGTGTGTGTGTCTGAGAGAGAGGGAAAGAAGAAAAAAGAGCCAGGCAGACAGAAAGATAGACGAAGAAGAAGAGGGACAGAATATGGTTAGAGAATCTCCAGCCTGTGGTCCCATCAATGGTGTTAAGAGTCTCAGTTACCCCTGTAGCAGTTAGAATCCCTGATGAATGTGGTGGAAATTTTGCACTAAATTGGAGTAGAATCCAGGGAGAACTGATTGATGTGGATTTATGTCAAGGAAAAGTAGGCTGGTCAGATATACAAGTCCTAAATGCTGTGGAGCAATGTGACTTTCTATGAGTTTATAAACCAGAGCAGAGATAATATACCATGTTTGTCGTGTGAAGGATGACAAGAGTAAGTGATAGGAAATTATTTCTGTTGGTAAGGAGGCTCTTACAGAGATAGGCGACATGTTGCTGCCAGCTCCCTTCTTGTTCAAAACTCATTGTTTGCTCACATTCTCAAAGTGAATACTCAAGTTGTTTACTCTCTGTGATATTGCACCTGTTGGTTTGAGTTCATCGTCGGCATTGAGATATTATGGCCGTTGGAATTGCAAATTCCCCCTGTTGGGAGTTGTTGAAGTTTTAATGAAATTGGTTTTCCTCCAGGGAAGTTGTAGTGAGAATAGGAAGGAATGCTTAGATGACAGGCTCTTGCAATACAATTCTTCCAATACCTCTGAACAACACCACCCTGCATACTAATATAAATGCAAATCTAACATTTTCAAAGTCGATTAAGTCTAGTCAATTTTTCTCTTCTTCCAAGACCCTGATGCCCAAAGTTCTGAAATAACAGTTTTAATCAATCATATCCTATCAACATTCCACACAGTTAAAGCATTGTGACTACTGGGTTTGGAAAACAGCCAAGTGAAAGCGGGGGTAGATCAGAGAGAGCAGATGGGGCTGTCTGCAGCTAGTGGAAACTATAACACTGAGGACAAAGCAAAGGAACTAAATCTGTGTCAAAAGAACCAGCGTCACTAGTACAATTAGACTGTGAGTCCCCGCAGTAAATATCTATCACATCAAATAGAGCACGCTGACAATAACACTCATATACATTAATCGTTACCTTGATGAACTTTAATTTTCTGCTCCTACTGTAAAAAGTGCTTCTGGAAGATATAAAACTGCTTTGGTTGAAAATAGAATTCAGATAAAATGAGGTCAAGAACAGATTGTTTTTTTTTCAGAGAGCAAACCCTTTACAATATTACATTTACAGATTCTGTTAGCGAACACGAAAACCCAGTCCTAGAGCAAACACATCTATGCACAATCTGGGAAAAACAGAGATGGTGCTTGTTAGTGATAACAGGTAGTGTAGCCTGAAGCCGGCTGATATGAAGAGAACACACGATGACCCCTTTCCCAATTCCCCACGAAAGAAAGTAGTGAAGGCATGATAAAAGCTTTTCAGAGACACCCAAATTCACTCGGGCAGGAAAGGAGGCCGAATGCGTCACACAAGCCACCCAAACATGGCGTCGACAGAGTGTCGAGGAGAAGCGGGTGGGCCAGACAACAACATTGAGAGGAGTGCCTACCAAGGCTGTGGTGGTTGTGCCGAGTGCCTATGTTCTGACAGGAAGAGGCTACCAAGGTTTTGACACCAGCCACAAATGGTTCCACTCCTCTAGTCAGAAGACCCGCAGCGCTCTCCTTACTGCACTGTGTGATGTCAGCCGAACCACCAGTTTCTCCATGACACACTCTCGCTCTGTGGCTCCGTGTTCCACATTAAAGACCTGCCTACACAGCTGAGCTGACAGACCCATACGGTACTGTACTCTTTCTTGTTCAACCCCTCCCACCCCCTTTCTTGGTTTCTGCGAAAAATACCTTTCAAAACCACATTGCATTGGTTTGGCTTTCAGGTGGAATGGTTAATAGGTTTAGAATGGGACCTTGTTTGAGTTGTAAATGGGCTCATTCAAATTCACAAAGTGTTGTGTTTTTATATTTGTCAGGTTTGCCTACGCAAAATAAAAGGGGAAGCGTGAGCGTTGAAGTGAAAGATTAAAGGGAACAGTGTTCACTGTACTCATACGCTTTGGTTCTTGGTAATGCATTGTTGTTCACTGACTGGCCACAGGAACACTAGAAATAAATGATCGATGAAAGAGAAGAGAAATGTTACCTTCCATCCTCACACTGTGACATTGCCAGAAGTGTGGGATTGAAAATTGCATTAAAACTCAAATCTCTTTTGTGGCATGTCGCCATGTGAGAAGAAGGTTGTACTGTGAGACTGGCTAAATTCTGTATAATCCACAGTAATATGAAGGCCTCTGTCTGGTCTGACACAATCCAGCTGCCCTCCAACGATGACATCCTGTCAGGGACATCTGCCCCGAACACCACTGTCACCATGGCAGCCGTGGAAACAGTCCTTGTCCCCATCGGGTTCCGTTACTTCCTATTTGGAATTGACTATTGAAGAAGGCTGTGCTATATGCAAACCTCAAAACACATAACCCCTCATACTAATGGTCCAAGACGAGGGATAAATCAACAAAATGCGTTAAATAAAGTGTGAGACCAATGACAGAGGTCATGTTTCCGATCGATGCACACTTCCAGGGTGGATGGAGGTCTCTGAAGAGTTATCAGGGGGAGTAGCGACATCAGGGATCCCTCAATCGAGAAACTCTGCGGACAGGCTTCGCGTGCAGCGGGCAGAGCGGAACTTGAGCTCATGGTAGCACTGCACAAAGCTGTGGTAGATGAAGGTGATGGGCAGTGCCAGGAGCACGATGCCGCTCACCACGCACAGGCCACCCAGCACTCGCCCAGGCACAGTGATGGGGTACATGTCTCCATAGCCCACAGTGGTCATGGAGATAATAACCCACCAGCAGGCGGCTGGAATGCTGGCGTAGTCCTCATTCGGCGACTCCAGGTCCAGGCCATGCTCCAGCAGCTGGGCTAGAGCACTGAAGATGGCCATAGGCACGCAGATAAACAGCAGCAGCATCACCATTTCCCGGTAGCAGCGACTCAGCGTTAGCCCCAGAGTCTGCAGGCCCAGGAAGTGTCGGGCAAGCTTGATCACCCAGAAGATGCGCATCATGCGCAGAACACGCAGGGTGACGCCCGCCCGCTGAAGCTGGGAGTTCTCCCCTGTCAGCATCGTCATGGAGATGGAGATGTAGTAGGGTGTAATGGCCAGTAGGTCGATGATGTTGAGGGGCCGTTTGACAAACTCGCACTTGTCCCGCGACACGATGAAGCGCACAATGCACTCAGCGGTGAACCAGCCGATACACACAGCCTCGATGATCCTGTGGGAGGGAGAACCAGGCAGAGTTACCGGGAGCATGAGAGCTGGAAATTCCACTATAGGTCTACACACTACTGTATATCTACAAGCAATGGACTGCAGACATTACATTCTTGCAAAAAAAAGTTGTTACGTAGAATCCATTTTGGTTTCTGGTAGAACCTCTTCACTGAAGGGTTCTTAAATGGTTTCTTGAGGGTTAGGGCCTCTTCGTTGGGTGAAAGTGTTTTGAAACAGAAAAAGGGTTAGCCTACAGCAGTGTTTCCCAACTCCTGTCCTTGGATACCCCCAACAGCACACATTTGTGTTGTAGCCCCAGACAAACTCACCTGATTCAACTCATCGAGGGCTTGATGATTAGTTGACAAGTTGAATCAGGTGTGCTTGTCTGGGGCTTTAACAAAAATGTGTGCTTGTGCTGATACTCGAAGACTGGAGTTGGGAAACACTGGTCCACAGGGAAAGCCTTTATTAACCCTTTTTTCTGGTTGAATCAACATTGTTTCCATGTCATTTCAACCAAAAACAAATCATGTGATGACGTTGAATCAACGTGGAAAACTGATTGGAGTTGCAAAAAGTAATTAACAAAAGGGCATTTCGTAATTTTTTCACCCAACTTTTAACCTAAGTCCAATGACATGGTGCCATTTTCTTTGTTGATTTCACAATGGTTGACAACTCAACCAAATGTAAATCAAAACTAGACTTTGAATTGACGTCTGTGCCCAGTGGGATACGACTTATAGACGCTCTTACATTTTGATGCAATAAATTGATTCTTGGTATTCTAACATTTTCACATCGTAATCCTGGTCATGTTGACATCGTAATCCTGGTCATGTTGACATCGTAATCCTGGTCATGTTGACATCGTAATCCTGGTCATGTTGACATCGTAATCCTGTTGTAATTGACCAACCTGAACACCTGAATTTCTTTATGCCAGAACCTGCAGAAGATATTCTGCGTTTTTAAGTGAGGTTGTAATTTACGGTATTATATTTTTGCTGCCATACTTTACCTTATTAACTAAGCCACATAGTGAGAAACAACCCTCAGACTGACGTAATCACATGATAATTGACAATGTTCTCAAGTAAACTCATTTGACAACATATAACAGCAGCAAATGTCAAATCAAAGTAGCATGTACATTTTTGACTTTCATTTGATTCTGAGACCATTCCTGGGCCTGGACATTATAGACAAATGTATTGTAGCTCAGTGTGTACAGAATACTCCAGGCAAGAATATGGTAGAGGCATACTGATAAGGGATTTTAGAGGCTTCTTTTCCACCTTAATTATAGCATGGATTAAAGGCAAGTTAGACTTGTTTGAGACTGCCTTGCTTAAGTATTCATTCCCCTTGGTGTTTTTCCTATTTTGTTGCATTAACCTGTAATTTAAATGGATTTTTATTTGAATTTCATGTAATAGACATACACAAAATAGTCCAAATTGGTGAAGTGAAATGAAAAAAGATAACTTGTTTAAAAAGAAAAGTGGTGTGTGCATATGTATTCACCCCCTTTGCTATCAAGCCCCTAAATACGATCTGGTGCAACCAATTACCTTTATTTAACTAATTATGTGACTTCTAAAGTCCACCTGTGTGCAATCTAAGTGTCACATGATCTGTCACATGATCTCAGTATTTTTACACCTGTTCTGAAAGGCCCCAGAGTCTGCAACACCACCAAGCAAGTGGCACCATGAAGACCAAGGAACTCTCCAAACAGGTCAGGGACAAAGTTGTGGAGAAGTACAGATCAGAGTTGGGTTTTAAAAAAAGATCAGAAACTTTGAACATCCCACAGAGCACCATTAAATCCATTATTTAAAAAATGGAAAGAATATGGCACCAGAACAAACCTGCCAAGAGAGGGCCGCCCACCAAAACACACAGACCATACAAGGAGGGCCCAGGGAGGCAACAAGAGAGGCAACAAAGATATCAAAAAGATAACTCTGAAGGAACTGCAAAGCTCCAGGACGGAGATTGGAGTATCTATCCATAGGACCTCTTTAAGCCGTACACTCCACAGAGCTGGACTTTACGGAAGTGGCCAGAAAAAAGCCATTGCTTAAAGAAAAATAAGCAATCACGTTTGGTGTTCGCCAAAAGGCATGTGGGAGACTCCCCAAAAATATGGAAGAAGGTACTCTCAGATGAGACTAAAATTGAGCTTTTTGGCCATCAAGGAAAACACTATGTCTGGTGCAAACCCAACTCCTCTCATCATCCCGAGAATACCATCTCCACAGTGAAGCATGGTGGTGGCAGCATCAGCTGTGGGGATGTATTTTATTGGCAGGGACTGGGAAACTGGTCAGAATTCAAGGAATGATGAATGGCGCTAAATCCAGGGAAATTCTTGAGGGAAACTTGTTTCAGTCTTCCAGAGATTTGAGACTGGGATGGAGGTTCACCTTCCAGCAGGACAATGACCCTAAGCATACTGCTAAAACAAGACTTGAGTGGTTTAAGGGGAAACATTTACAGTGGGGCAAAAAAGTATTTAGTCAGCCACCAATTGTGCAAGTTCTCCCACTTAAAAAGATGAGAGAGGCCTGTATAATTTTCATCATAGGTACACTTCAACTATGACAGACAAAATTAGGGAAAAAAATCCAGAAAATCACATTGTAGGATTTCTAATGAATTTATTTGCAAGTTTTGGTGGAAGATAAGTATTTGGTCAATAACAAAAGTTTATCTCAATACTTATATACCCTTTGTTGGCTATGACAGATGTCAAACGTTTTCTGTAAGTCTTCACAAGGTTTTCACACACTGTTGCTGGCATTTTGGCCCATTGCTCCATGCAGATCTCCTCTAGAGCAGTGATATTTTGGGGCTGTTGCTGGGCAACACGGACTTTCAACTCCCTCCAAAGATTTTCTATGGGGTTGAGATCTGGAGACTGGCTAGGCCACTCCAGGACCTTGAAATGCTTCTTACGAAGCCACTCCTTCATTGCCCGTGCGGTGTGTTTGGTATCATTGTCATGCTGAAAGACCTAGCCACGTTTCATCTTCAATGCCCTTGCTGATGGAAGGAGGTTTTCACTCAAAATCTCACGATACATGGCCCCATTCATTATTTCCTTTACACGGATCAGTCGTCCTGGTCTCTTTGCAGAAAAACAGCCCCAAAGCATGATGTTTCCACCCCGATGCTTCACAGTAGGTATGGTGTTCTTTGGATGCAACTCAGCATTCTTTGTCCTCCAAACACGACGAGTTGAGTTTTTACCAAAAAGTTATATTTTGGTTTCATCTGACCATATGCCATTATCCCAATCTTCTTCTGGATCATCCAAATGCTCTCTAGCAAACTTCAGAAGGGCCTGGACATGTATTGGCTTAAGCAGGGGGACACATCTGGCACTGCAGGATTTGAGTCCCTGGCGGCGTAGTGTGTTACTGATGGTAGGCTTTGTTACTTTGGTCCCAGCTCTCTGCAGGTAATTCACTAGGTCCCCCCGTGTGGTTCTGTGATTTTTGCTCACCGTTCTTGTGATCATTTTGACCCCACGGGGTGAGATCTTGCGTGGGGCCCCAGATCGAGGGAGATTATCAGTGGTCTTGTATGTCTTCCATTTCCTAATAATTGCTCCCACAGTTGATTTCTTCAAACCAAGCTGCTTACCTATTGCAGAATCAGTCTTCCCAGCCTGGTGCAGGTCTACAATTTTGTTTCTGGTGTCCTTTGACAGCTCTTTGGTCTTGGCCATAGTGGAGTTTGGAGTGTTACTGTTTGAGGTTGTGGACAGGTGTCTTTTATACTGATATCAAGTTCAAACAAGTGCCATTAATACAGGCAACGAGTGGAGGACAGAGGAGCATCTTAAAGAAGAAGTTACAGGTCTGTGAGAGCCAGAAATCTTGCTATTTTGTAAGTGACCAAATACTTATTTTCCACCATAATTTGCAAATAAATTCATTAACAAATCCTACAATGTGTTTTTTTTTAAATGTCTCATTTTGTCTGTCATAGTTAAAGTGTACCTATGATGAAAATTACAGGCCTCTCTCATCTTTTTAAGTGTGAGAACTTGCACAATTGGTGGCTGACTAAATACTTTTTTTTACCCCACTGTAAATGTCTTGGAATGGCCTAGTCAAAGCCCAGACCTCAATCCAATTAAGAATCTGTGGTATGACTTACAGATTGCTGTACACCAGCAGAACCCATTCAACTTGAAGGAGCTGGAACAGTTTTGCCTTGAAGAATGGGCAAAAATCCCAGTGGCTAGATGTGCCAAGCTTATAGAAACATACCCCAACAGAATTGCAGCTGTAATTGCTGCAAAATGTGGCTTTACAAAGTATAGACTTTTTTTGGGGGGGGGGGTTGAATAGTTATGCACGCTCAAGTTCTGATTTCTTTTGTCTTATTTCTTGTCTGTTTCACAATAAAACATATTTTGTATCTTGAAAGTGGTAGACATGTTGTGTGAATCAAATGATACAACCCCCCCAAAAGTAATTTTAATTTAGTGCATCCTAAGTTGCTTGAGTAGAATGTGAGTACCCTTTACTGTATTACCTTGGGACAACTGGCAATTGTGACATCATGCTCACTGGCTTAGAACAATACCTACCTGCATTGCCTTCAACTACACACACACACACACACACACACACACACACACACACACACACACACACACACACACACACACACACACACACACACACACACACACACACACACACACACACACACACACACACACACACACACACACACACACATAGTGTTGAGTGCCTTTCAGGTACCAATACCTTGAGAGCGGTCCGCGTGGCAGTCATGGATACAAGACAGACACACAGGTTAAAGAGCAGAGTGACGGCAGACAAGAAAGGGATGACAAACAGCTCTGTAGACAAATGGACAGAAGTATTGGCTGACACAGTTATATGTATTGATACATGGCTAAATTGGATTGATTCATGTTCTGATCTCCTTCAAAACATCAAAAGTAAACATGAGTCTTTAAAAAAAGTAGACATGAAACTGAGTGTATTACACCAAGAAACAGCAATACATAATTATTTGTACCTGTCTCCTTGACAGTCTCCTATGATAAAAGGTAGGCGTACTCTACCTGAAATCAGCACATTGGACAGATACTGCAGGCTACCACTAAAAATCAGCACTGTAGACAGGTCCTGAATATTATAGTATACCATTAAAAATCAGCACTCTAGACAGGACCCGAGTATTAGAGTAGTCTACCACTAAAAATCACCACTGTAGACAGGACCTGAGTATTATAGTAGTCTACCACTAAAATCAGTGCCTTGAAGAGGTACTGTCAGATGCCACTATAATCATCAACTTGGACAGTTACCGATACATACGCTCTCATCCAAAAAGGGAGCCGAGACAGTCACAACTCATTTACATTTACTGCCTTAATCTAAATGTATCACTGTAAACATGTGTTGTCTGTAACAAGAGAGGCAACGCTCCAACTTGTTAAGTTCCTCAGCCTCTCTTGTGTTAAAGACTATGACGACTTAGTGCTGAAAGATTAAGATGCATGACAAAAACGACAATAGTGCAAGGGACAGTGGTGCTTCTGGCAATGAACATTTAGATTGAACACCTTTAAGTGTCCATATAGTATAATATGTCATATTGTAATGACAATTGGCCAACATACAAAATGGAGACTTTGGCACATGAAATGTGTTGTTCACTTGGTAGGATCAGACCAGAAGCTCCCTTGACATTTAACTTTAATAAACATTCAGCTCCTCCTCCTCAGCCCCCTTCCCCACAGGGATTCTTACAATCTGTTGCCAGGAGACCATGTGGTCGGGGACCAGGGCCGTTTCCAGCATTTTGGGGGCCCTAAGCGAGATTTGGTTGCCCCCCCCCCCACCTCATGGCCAAAACATTTTAGTAGCCCCCCTCTTGGTGGCGGAGATAAAATGTGCAGCTCTACACACTTTGCCATGGTATGGAGATAAAATGTAGCAGTTTTAATGCTCATTTCCTGCAGCAAGGTGAAATAATAATACATTTTTTTAAATAGTTCTATAATAAGACCTTGAGAAGATTTAGCAGTTTTAAAGCTAATTTCCTGCAATTCTACACAGTTTGCCATGACTTATTCCATGTTCATATGATATTCTATCTGAGTGAGAATAACTAACAAAATCAACGAGTACTCCCTGGTGGTTAGGGCCCCTGGCTACATCAGTAATTCGGCCACGATTACTACGAGGTTTAGATTGCTAGGTAAATTGGTCTAGCCAGCTATCTATAAAATATAAGCTGACATGGGCTAATTGAGTGACTGTCAGTGAATTACATAACAAGAGGACAGCTGCTGATGCACTACCAAATTTTGAAAAAGGCACCGGATTCTACTATCCTAACCAACAGTAAATTGAGACTGGCTTCTAAAAATAGTAATAATAATAGTATATAATATATACATACATTTTATTTCCTAACATTTGGTTGGGGCCGCCCTAGGTGCCATTTATGTTGCTTAGAAATGCCACTGTCGGGGACTACTAAATAGTAGACCCAGTGGTGTAGATGAGGGATAATCCACCGTTTGCAGGAAAATGCATTGAAAGTAGGCCTATAGAGAGTGCTACTTGTTTTCACCAAGACAGGCAATAACAGTTTACACACCTATTCATTGAAAGTAGGCCTATAGAGAGTGCTACTTGTTTTCACCAAGACAGGCAATAACAGTTTACACACCTATTTTTTTCCAGATTGATGTTGAAATTGGACATCTATCCATGTCCTGAGGACATTGCGAAATGCCTTCAAAACTAGCCATATAGGGGCAACAGTGTGTAATGGCATTGTGGATGGGTGTAAATCCCATGACTCTGGATCAGAAGGTTGCATGTTTGACCCCAACCATGGACACAGGTTTGAAATGTTTGGTGTTAACCCTATCCCAAACCTTAACCCTTAGTTTATCCATTTGGAATGAGTGCCTAAACGAAATGTTTTAACCCTATCCCAAACCTTAACCATTCAGAATGAATGCTAAACTTAAAGCTGGAATATTTATCTTTTTGGGAGATCAGATCTGTTCTATTTACGCTATTTCTATGCTTCCCATCCTTAAGTTTAATTTTTGCATCTTTTACTTTCGGTTTTGTACACCAGCTTCAAACAGCTGAAAATACAATATTTTTGGTAATGGAAAATATATTTTGCAGCGGTTTAGATGGTACAATGATTCTCTAAACTATAATTGCTTGTTTTGTCACAAACTGAAATTAGGCGAACTATTCAAATTATAGCAACCAGGAAATGGCGGAGCGATTTCTGAATAGTGCATCTTTAAGGTGTGATGTTTAATGTGCTGTAACTTATTTTAATGCTAAAACTTAATGTTTTAACTCCATTGCCAAACCTTAACCCGCACCTTAACCATTCAGAATGAGTGCCTTCACTTAACCCTTAACTTGGATCCATTCCAGCCATTACAATGAGCCCATCCTCCTATAGCTCATCCCACCAGCCTCCACTGTATTATATGCAGAATACAACAATATACATTCTAAATTAGTGCTGGTAGGCCTATGTCACAGCAGCTGAAATAAAACGTTGTGCAGTCTTGTGGTCCTTACAAGTTACAAGTCCATTGAGAAGTAGAGCATTGATCCTATGTAATGTATCAACATCGCAGGCAATCAAATA
The DNA here is from genome assembly GCF_021184085.1 of Oncorhynchus gorbuscha. Taxonomy (NCBI): domain Eukaryota; kingdom Metazoa; phylum Chordata; class Actinopteri; order Salmoniformes; family Salmonidae; genus Oncorhynchus; species Oncorhynchus gorbuscha. The sequence goes on from NC_060180.1 coordinate 23,505,464, forward strand.
ACGGAGAAATCTGGAAATATTTAATAAAAGATAGAACATAGATACCCGGATGGATGCTCTAAAGAGTCGGGATTGTACCGGTGTTCCTCCACGCTGTTGTTCTCAGCGGTTTTCCAATCTGGCAAAGTACTCACACAAAGCATCACCATGGACACTAAAACAAATATAACGGACACTGAGGCCAGGATTTGTGCTGCGACTGATGAAGTCGGCTCCTCAAAAGTACTTCTCATTCTCTCCAGCCACTTGGACCCCTCTCTCTCCGTGACCACGCGAGTCACCAAATTCTCGCCCTTCAACTCTTCCTCGAGTTTGACTTCCTCCTCGGAGAAATGAATGTACGAGTCGGACATCTTATTGTCCAGTCTCCGCTGGCAGCAAAACTCCAAGTGTGAGCTCTCCAGCCCCCAGTAAATCATTTCGTTATAGAATGATAGCTCGCACATCTGCGGGACGAACCGTAGCTTCCCGTACTTCACGTACAGCATGATGAAACAAAAAGCCTCGGAGTGCCTATCGAAGAAAAACTCATTCCGTTCCCGATCGTAGTCGTCACACACTTCCAGTACTTCTTTCTCCGATGCGCATTTGTGCAAACGGCTCACTCTGCTCAGAGGGAAATCCTTTATCACATCCTTAGGGAACGCATATTTTGTGCCACCCACATTAAGGATACAGATGCTCTTCCCAAACTTCATCTTCCAATTGTTGACAGGTGTTTGTAAAGTACTGAAAAAAGGCACCTTCTGCGATTTATACAGCGCCAAAAGGCACCCGTTCCTTATACAACCATCATGCTTTATCCCTCTCTAAGTCCAATATAGGAGTCAATACGTCGTCAAAGTGTTTGGCCGCTATTATTAGCTTTCTTTTGTTATTATCCTTCTGAGAGAGATCTGACCGACTGGAGTTATCGTGAAGACCATGCAACCGAGCGCACTCGCCGTTTGCACCTGACTCCTTGCGCACGTCATGGTGTTCTGAGCGCCTGTAACTCAAGTGTCCAAACCAACTAGTCCTCCGTGTGCAGATCCGAGTAGTGTTACACGGGTCTCTCGCACACACACACACACACACACACACACACACACACACACACACACACACACACACACACACACACACACACACACACACACACACACACACACACACACACACACACTTGTAGCTTGTACGGCTCCCTGGGCGTAACCCCCCCCCCCCCAAATTTATTTTTTATTTTTATTCAGACATTTGGAACACAAATAAATAATCATAACATTTAAAACTATATAAATAAAATAAATAAAAAAACAAGACTCATAAATATCAAAAATAAGTGACTAAGACAAATAGAAACAAATGTGTTGATTTGGCACTCAAGCATCAATACATTACCCAGCCCCCCAACACTGTCAACCAAGAGTCAAGACTAAACCAATTCACCTTGGTGGTATGCAGACTGGGTTTATATTATTCTTATCGATTTCGCACAAACCAGAAAAAAATGCAACAATATGTCTGTGAAACTATATAGTCAAAGTATTATACATTATTTTTTAATTTTATTTTTTAGTAGCATTTCGTATTGTGACTGATTTCACTAATTGCTACTGTAAAACATTGAACTGGAATCCCACAATACCAATACACGGACTGGATTATGGTATAATGTTCACTACATTACATCGGGATAGATTTCTCTAAACTTTTATAGTATTCAGTTTTATTGGTCAAACTATTATAAATATAGGCCTAATCACAGTAGGCCCTGGTGCCTTTATGTGCTGTGTGACAAATTACTTATCATGAAATTGGCGTATAACTTGATCCTTTTGTCAATGGGTTTTATGCAGCGCCACATTATCACAATGTATCGGGTAAGGAATCTAGGGCCACATAAAAAAAAACAATCTGGAGACTTATTAATGGATGATTGCGTTCCTCTTCAGATCCCTGAGATATTCATCTTTAACGGTATCACAGCAAGAGGGAGGGAGCCTGTTGCCATAGTTGAGGAGGTATCCTGGAAAAAAATACAGTGTGAGAAACAGATTTGTAGGCACTCAAGCCGCAGGGCACTCGGAGATTCAGCACCATAAGTGAACAGAGTCGGCACCTGTTCCAGGGAGAATCCTATTTAATGGAATTATAGGCCTGAACAGAAAGACAAATTCTGGTAGGGGAATCTAGAAATTGTTCCTATTGAACAGGGACCCTGTAGCCAAGGACAGTAGGCTACAGTATGAAGAGAGGCTTCTACTGTTTCTCCAATATCAATACCCAATCACACTTCTAGCTAATCTCATGTGTAGAAACACCTCATCGGGTCTGTCTCGCGCCGAACTGCGCATGTGCAGGCCGTCAAATCAAAGGCACTGCTTCGACATAAAGTTGTTTTTCGACGAAAATGAAGATGTCAGTTTGTCACGTTCACGAGGTTGGAGTAAAATCGTGTTCAACTACTTAACACATTGGCTCGAGTCTAGGTTTTGCCTTTAGATTTTGAGAAAATAAACAACTATAAGAAAATAATTATCTGATTGACTTCTCAAACCCCAGTTCCCGGTCTGGGCTGTTTGGGCTGTTTCGCAAGCGTTTCCGAAAGTCTCGTGGTGTTGAGCATCTGGGTTTATAAACTCTGTGTTGTAGCAATGGTAAGGGCTGAAATGTTGCAGAAGGCAGGTAGGATCAGGTGCAAGTTGTGCTTTTATTTACAGATGACGATGGTGATCCAGACATTCAATTGAGATATTTGCAAATAATCCCAAGTATATATTTACAAACTTATCAATAATACTTCCAGTTTGTCTTGTATGTTTACATTCTCCCTTTTTCTAGTCCTGCCAGTTTTGACCCTTACCTGTTTCTGGACTTTGTACCTGCCTACCTGACCATTCTGCCTGACTTGACCACGAGACTGTCTGCCACTCTCTACCTCCTAGACTCTGATGTGGTTTTGACCTTTTTGCCTGTCCACGACCGTTCTCTTGCCTACCCCCCGGTTTAATAAACATTGTAAGATTCCAACCATCTACATCTGGGTCTCGTCTTGTGTCATGATAGTACGAAATGGCCATGACAGACCCAGCAGACTTGGACCAGCTCAGCCACGCTGTCTCCCTGCAGGGAGCCACCATTGGGAGACATCAGGAGTTGTTACACAGCCTTTTGGAAGGGTTCAGTTCCTTGACGGAACGCCACGACTGTGGGTTAAAGGCTATTATGGAACAAATCAGGGAGTTAGCTCGGACTGTCTGCCACCTCTGAAAAACCCCAATCACCCAGTTATTTTTTCCCTATCTGTGATGAGTTTGTACAGCCTATCCAGACTCCCTGTGAACAACCTCCAGAGCGATATTGTGCCCCCCGGGATTTTCTTTCTAAGTGCTTGCTTATTGTTGAGCTACAGCCATCTTCGTTTTATTCAGACGCTAATGTCGGGAAGGGCGCTCTCCTGGGATACAGCAGCTTGGGAACAAAAATCTACCATTTGCGGTCATTTGGAGGAATTCATGGCAGAGGTGAGAAAAGTTTGAGCCTCCGGTATCCGGGCTAAAGGTGGCCAGCAAACTACTTGACTTACGTCAAAACTCCCACTGTGTGGCAGACTATGCGGTGGATTTTCGCACATTGGCCGCCAAGAGTGCCTGGAATCCAGAGTCTCTTTTCGAGACTTTTCTGCATGGATTATCTGAGCAGGTAAAGGATGAGCTAGCAGCTTGGGAACTGCTGGTGGACCTCGACTCTCTTATCACCTTAACCATTAACATTGATGGACGCCTAAGGGAACGCAAGAGTGAGAGGAGGTCTGGACTCGAACGCACCCGATATGGCGCGTTCACCTCCTATGGAATCCGGAGGTTGCCGAAGGCAGCTCTTCCAAGAGGAGTTGAAGTCACCCGAGCTCTCTCGTGAATCTACGACAGGTGAGTTGGATACTCCTGAGCCTATGCAGTTGGGAAGAACTAGGCTATCAGTTTGGGAGTGCTCACAGACGATGAATAATAATTGTTGTCTGTACTGTGGCGGGGCTGGACATATTATAGCTACCTGGTAATACAGCCGCGTATCGAACCAGGGTCTGTAGTGACGCCTCTAGCACTGTACCCGCCTGCCTGTAATTGACTAAAACAAGCAAACAAGAAAATTGCGTTTGAAAAAGGTCAAGTTTTTGCTGTGAGCTAATGGGGTAACCATGGCTTGTTTTCCCCACAGTAGGGTGGGGCTAACGTTCTATCACCAATGGCACCAGCTCAATGTAATTCAATCATGTACATTTAAAAAATGATATACTGGACTTGTTTCATTTGGAAAACGCAAACACTGCTGTTTTCACTCTTCCTGTCCATAATTGGTTTTGAGTGGCTTGTGTGAAGTATACATTTACATCAATCCTTTGTATATTTGAGAAAACATTCGTCACCAATAAACTGTCCAGTGAGTCAGTCAGGTGTGTGTTTGTTCACATTGGGTGAGGAGCATTGAGGATGTAAACGCTACTGCTAGTGATGCACTCATGGCCATTTCTATAGTAAGAGCCTAACAGCAGTGCGTACATCACCAGCCCCTCAAATCTCCCCATCAACAACTCTCCCTCCATTTCCCCATCCCTACAAGGCCCACTCACCTCATCATTGATTATAGCAAGCCCTGATTTGCCTGATTTACGCTACATACTGCAGTAGATTAAGAAATAGATTTGTCCTTCCTCATTCAATTGAGCCACTCACTTTGCCCAGTCAATTGAAACTGTTCACAGAACATAAAGGACCTGATTTAATTCCATTCCTATGTCCCATGAATGAAGCGGTGGGTGGAGATGAGCTAATCAGGTTAAGGACCCTATTCTTCTTTGTGATGTACTCTTTCTGAGAAATTATGTCACAGTAAGGCCCTGCTCTCAAGTGTAGAATTTAATTTACCGTGAAATGGAAAGGGACAGGGGGAAAAGATGGTCCAACATTTTTTTTCCTGGTGAAGTTGGTAAATGGATATATCTGCCATACAGAGAGGGGCACTTGGATACCTTGCAGAATCTCATGCAGCTTGGTGCAAATAGTTTTTCTTCGATCGAACACTACGACATAGACACACATACACACATATTACATGGTACGGATAGGTCTATCTGTAGAAATAGCCCAAACTCATTTAGTCTGCAAATTCAACAGCATGTTCTTGTCCAGGGATGGTCAACTTCGGTGAAAACGGGGGCCACAAACTCATCATGAGGGGTCGCAGTGACTCTTGGGTCTGCGTACCCACATCCATACCCACACATATTGCTGTTATTGTGACCGTATTAACGCCACACCGGCGGTCACGAGTCATGAAGGCAGTCTTATTCCACGTGAACGTTTAATCATGGTAATTAGTCTTCTCCATGTTCTGATGCTGCTGATGGTCATTACTAGCCTACCAAACTTGCTAACTCTCTGGCACTCAGCACTCTATTGTCCCTCTAATCACTCTGACATCAATGCAACAGTAATCGAAAATCGAATCCAACATTTCATGAGACACCATGAGCTCATGTTGCGCAACATCTCTATAGGCTATGCAATTGCAAGAGAATACAAAGTGATGGCCTCTATTAAAAAGAGGAGGATCCCATCAGCTTTCTATAGGCTAGGCCTAATATATTTATTTCTCAACTTTCCAAATCTTAAGCACATTGCTTATCTTTACAACAGGAGTATAGCCTACCTGGCTGGCATTAAAATGAAACCAGGGAAAAGAGTCATCCATTCGCTATTTAAGTGCACAGATGACATGTATCTGTTTCTGCTGCCCCTGTTTCGAGACAGGTGCATGATAATGGTCCATTCTAAATCAAAACTAATTTCACACGCATATTATTTAGTGTATGTAAAGACAAGATTACATCACGAATAGTGTGATAGGTGACAATATTAGCCCTTGTGAATGATGTCCAGCATAAGGCAAGAAACATTGAACGCTTTTTTTTGTTGCAACTTTTTCCAATCATAGTCGCACATCTCATGTAGCCTAGCCCATAGGCCTATATGTTTTGATAAGGTCTGTATCACAACTAAAGTGGCTAAATAACTTCTTTAAATTTAGCACATTCATCCGCTTTACGACGTGTGTTGTGCCCAACTGGCATACATACGCATCGCGTGAGTTTCAAGTTTGGAGAAAATTATTTTCACCATAAAAATCCACATTTATTTTGGGGATTTTTTTACACCCCAATTTCTATGTCTCATCGCTGCAACTCCCCAATGGACTCGGGAGAGGCGAAGGTGGAGTCATGCGTCCCTTGAAACATGACCTACCTAACCGCGCGCCTTAACACAACCGCCAGCTTAACCTGGAGGCCAGATGCACCAATGTGTTGGAGGAAACACCGTTCAAGGGAGTGATGGGAGTGATAAGCCAAGAAAAGCCCCCCCCGGCCAAACCCTCCCCTATTCCGGACTACGCTGGGACAATTGTGTGCCGCCCTATGGGACTCCTGGCCACGGTCGGTTGTGGCACAGTCCGGGAATAACATTTTTAAAACTTTTATAATAAAAACATTACATTGTGGTAACTTTTGAGAACGGTGTTTTCCTGCATACTGTCGTGTGCCCATTGCTGCGCTTATAATGTGAATAAATAGCCTAATAGTTTATCAAGATTTTAAGTCAAATGTTCTCATCTGTTGCGTCAGGCTCATTGCTTAAAACAGTTTCTGATGCTAGTGGTTGAATTAATTTGGGATCTATTGCATTCCACAACTGTCCCAGGCAATGTTTGGAATATTTATTTCTCGCACAGAATAGCTCAACTTTTGTACTAAGGGGGACAGTAGATTGACATAGCCTAGTGCTTTTTGCTGTTTGTTAGGCCTACTTTTCGTCAGCCAACAAGATGAGTAAATGTGGACAGCTCTCCCAATATCTTCAGTATGCGCCTCGGAATAGGATAAGGTCGAGCGCAGTTACATCCCCGATGTGTCTGTTTTCACTTGTAGCCTGTGAGAAAGACTAGATCACATGATGGAGAGCAATGTGAGTGAGCGGTGCTTCGGCATGTAGCTGGGAGAAGGGAATTATAATTATTATATTCAGCCCAAGGGCACAACACCCACTGGCCGCAAAAGGCGTGGGATTTTTTAGGGGCCATTACAACCACACAAAGGGGATGCCCCCGGGAAATTCAAGGCATATATCATGGATTTATTGTGAAGGTGTAGATTATATTGCATGGATTTATTCAACTTTTTAGAAATGCTCCAAAGGTCTGCATCGGCGGCTTGTAGGCTATGCTTGGAAGCCAGGAGATGCTAAATGTGTTTGTTGATTAATGGTAAATTACCATGAGACGGGCAGTTATTTGCTTGACAATCACCGGCTGACAATTTCATAACCACAACAGCCCTACCCACACTTGCAGTCAGAGCCAGCAAATTACACGCTGTTCTCATTAGAATGTTATTTGCTTGAAAGTTCTGAGACTTTTCACTCAGGCAGAGTTTGTGCAAATCAAATCAAATCAAGTGTATTTATATAGCCCTTCGTACATCAGCTGATATCTCAAAGTGCTGTACAGAAACCCAGCCTAAAACCCCAAACAGCAAGCAATGCAGGTGTAGAAGCACGGTGGCTAGGAAAAACTTCCTAGACAGGCCAAAACCTAGGGAGAAACCTAGAGAGGAACCAGGCTATGTGGGGTGGCCAGTCCTCTTCTGGCTGTGCCGGATGGAGATTATAACAGAACATGGCCAAGATGTTCAAATGTTCATAAATGACCAGTATGGTCGAATAATAATAAGGCAGAACAGTTGAAACTGGAGCAGCAGCACGGCCAGGTGGACTGGGGACAGCAAGGAGTCATCATGTCAGGTAGTCCTGGGGCATGGTCCTAGGGCTCAGGTCCTCCGAGAGAGAGAAATAAAGAGAGAAGGAGATAATTAGAGAACGCACACTGAGATTCACACAGGACCGAATAGGACAGGAGAGGTACTCCAGATACAACAAACTGACCTAGGCAAAGTTGCATCTACTCCGTTTGAATAGAGCTTGCTTGACTGACAGCTGACTTACCTGGAATACAGCAAAGGACATCCATTTTGTTTGGAGAAATTTCCTTCAACGTATTGCTTTTGAAATTTGCATTCTCTTACTGTTTCCAAGAGAGGCATAAGGCACTTTGGACAAAAATACTGCAGTATTTCTATTTGAGGTTAGTCAGGTCAGTGAATGTCACGTGAGTGTTGTTATAGGACTGGAAACCAGACATGTTGTGGTGTCAATCTCTTGCTGTCGTCTTCTCAAGCTGCATCGTCTTCTCTGTCAGCGCGTGGGCAGACAATCTAACACACCAAAAGTCTTTGCCGTTGTTCATGCTATGTGTTTCTGCGTGTGACAATGTTCCACTTTGTTTGTGTACCTGATTGATTCTTGGTATCGTCGCCTGCTAAACATGTGTGTATTGTCTGAGGGACATTTAGCAGCTGTTGCGATTTCAAAGGAGAGCTCCCGTTATGCTTTGTTCTTGTGCCTCAGCACTCAGCAGAGGAGGACCTGTGGTTGGTAGGTCAGGCGGTAGGCGGGGGGACGAGTGGCCTGAAAACTAATTAGGCCCCATAAAGGAAATTCATAAGGGCTCGTCATGACACTAATTACCTGGCTGGCCGGCTCGCTCGCCGGATCCCTGAGTCTTTCTCCCTACTGTCTGACATTAACAAGCAACATCTCAATACGAGCCATGGCAGTGCTCCCCATGAAGCTGATTAAAATGAGGGTAATCATGGGCTGATCTGTCACCCCTCTCTGCACTCTGCCCGGCTGTTGACTGGCTGAGATGGGGGGGCAAAGGGCCAGAGTGGGGCTTACCCTGCTGGGATGTTTTGACCCCACCCTTGTGTTAATAGGGTAGAGAGATGAGGCCTTGACTCAATTGTCCCTAATGCCTTTTTATCAATGGCATCTTAAGAGTAAACGGGACCGCTTCTTTTAAATGGTAAAAATATCAAATTCATTGCAAGGTCGTGGGTCATGACCTGCAGTAAGCTCTGAAGTGTAGAACCCCCTCCACCCACCAAATACAGCCTTCTCCTCTAACTCAGGGTAGTCAAACATACAGTCTGTGCGCGAGGGGGTCCATTCCGGCCCGCGGGTGGTTTGAGTAAAAAAAAAGAAATAAATATAACTCAATTTTCTTTAAAATGACTAAAACCAAATCGAAACGGTATACCTACATTCATACAGTGTCTGTCAGGGAGCATTGAAAAAAAATGCATACATTACTTTATTTTTTATTTTGACGGCACAGAAACATTTAACAAATTCAGTGCAGCCATCTTTGAAGACCGAATGTGGTCTCTGGGGCAAAATGGCTTTGACATCCCTGCTCTAACTCAAACACCCCCTTACAGTTTGAGTCTCCCCCCACGCACACTCTTTCCACTCATATTTTATGAGTAGCTATCTTTTAACCACTATGGGACGGTTGAGCTAATGTGCGCTAATGTGATTAGCATTTAAGTAACAAGAACATTTCCCAGGACATAGACATATCTGATATGGTAAGAAAGCTTAAATCCTTGATAATCTAACTGCACTGTCCAATTTACAGTAGCTATTACAGTGAAAGAATACCATGCTTTTTTTGAGGAGAGTGCAAAGTTATGTACTTGAAAATGTATCAATAAACCAATTAGGCACATTTGGGCTGACTTGACATAACATTTTGACAGAAATGGAATGGTTCATTGGATCAGTCTAAAACTTTTCACATACACTGCTGCCATCTAGTGGCCAAAATCAAAATTGTGCCTAAATTCCTAAGTGATATATTGGCCTTTCTCTTGCATTTCAAAGATGATTTAACAAAAAACAAAAACCTGTTTTCTTTGTATTATCTTTAACCAGATCTAATTTGTTATATTCTTCTACATTCATTTCAAATTTCCACAAACTTCAAAGTGTTTCCTTCCAAATGGTATCAATAATATCCATAACCTTGCTTCAGGTCCTGAGCTACAGGCAGTCAGATTTGGGTTTGTCATTTTAGGTGTAAATTGAAAAAAGGGTCCGATCCTTAAGAGGTTTTAAAGTCCATCACAACTGACTGTTCCTTTGGTGCAGAGCCTCAGAGCTGTCCATTCCCCCCTGCCATAATGCAGACTGATTGATGTGTATGGGGCAGTCATTAAATGCACTGGACTGGGGTTTAATGCAGAGCCCAGACAGTTTAAAGGGGCATTAAGAGGATACACACCAGTGGGAATGGAGCTGGAGAAAGGGAGAGAGGCAGTGACAGATGTATGCGCTGAGGAGGAGTAGCAGTGTGCCAGGCAGGGAGAAGAAAGTGAGAGATTGATGGCTGAGTTGTACAGGGAGGAGAGAACGGGGCTGAGAAAGCAGAACGTTACAATCTGTCGACATAAACCCGTCTTGAAAGCCCCGTCCGTCCCCTTCTGTCTTTTTGCTCATGCCCCTTTCATTTATTGGTCTCTGTTTCTACTCTGCTCTTTTCAATAAACTGAATTCATTCAGGCTGTCAGTGAAGGCAGAATGGTTTCCATAATGCAAGGAGTCAGTCCACCATATTGTACGGATGTAAGATCTTATTTTGAGCCATGCTATAGCAGGAAAATAATCCTTCAGCAACAGGAAAATGTAATTATTACAGTATGCGGATTTTAATTAATGGACATTTTTGTTGGGGTTGATACTTTTGTTTCGTTAGGGCAAATAAAGTCTGAATTTTTTAAGTTAAACTTTACAATCTTTTGAAAACTCAAATATACTAAAAGTTTGCATTTCCTCCTGTGCATGAAAATTCTCAGCCACAAAAGCGATCAAATTAAGATCCTACATCTGTAATTGGATAATTCCATAGGGAAAGTTAGTTATTTCCAAATGAAACCACATGAATAATTATATATAAGCTTTATGTTGGAGTTCAGGCTTCATTTGAAAATATTTAGTAGGAGATTGCATGAATTTTGGCCATGTTGGAGTTGGCCAAGTCTCAGGTTTTTCACTCAATCTTGTAAATATAGAGCGGTATAGACTGTAAAACATGCACCGTTACATCGGATCATCTTGAAACTTTCTCTGTAAAATCAAGGTTTTATATGGTCTATAATGTATTTATCTCTTTTCAGATACAGTGCCTTGCGAAAGTATTCGGCCCCCTTGAACTTTGCGACCTTTTGCCACATTTCAGGCTTCAAACATAAAGATATAAAACTGTATTTTTTTGTGAAGAATCAACAACAAGTGGTACACAATCCTGAAGTGGAACGACATTTATTGGATATTTCAAACTGTTTTAACAAATCAAAAACTGAAAATATGCTGAGCACTTGATGGCTGCTTTGACTTCACTCTGCGGTCCAACTCATCCCAAACCATCTCAATTGGGTTGAGGTCGGGTGATTGTGGAGGCCAGGTCATCTGATGCAGCACTCCATCACTCTTGGTCAAATAGCCATTACATAGCTTGGAGGTGTGTTGGGTCATTGTCCTGTTGAAAAACAAATGATAGTACTACTAAGCACAAAACCAGATGGGATGGCGAATCACTGCAGAATGCTGTGGTAGCCATGCTGGTTAAGAGTGCCTTGAATTCTAAATAAATTCTTGGCAGTGTCACCAACAAAGCACCCCCACACCATCACACCTCCTCCTTCATGCTTCACGGTGGGAACCACACATGCTGAGATCATCTGTTCACCTACTCTTTTAGGCAGTTAACCCACTGTTCCTAGGCCATCATTGAAAATAAGATTTTGTTCTTAACTGACTTGCCTAGTTAAATAAAGGTAAAATAAATAAAAAAATATATAAAAATACTCTGCGTCTCACAAAGACACAGCAGTTGGAACCAAAAATCTCAAATTTGGACTCATCGTAGCAATGTCCTTTGCTCATGTTTCTTGGCCCAAGCAAGTCTCTTGTCATTGGTGTCCTTTAATAGTGGTTTCTTTGCAGCAATTCGACCATGAAGGCCTTATTTACACACTCTCAGTTGCTGTTGAGATGTGTCTGTTGAACACTGCAGCCCAAGTAAATGCTTCAATCTGAGGTGCTGGTAACTCTAATTAACATATCCTCTGCAGCAGAGGTAACTCTGGGTCTTCCTTTCCTGTGGCAGTCCTCATGACAGGCAGTTTCATCATAGGGCTTGGATGGTTTAAAAATTGACTGTCCTTTATGTCTTAAAGTAATGGACGGTCATTTCTCTTTGCTGATATGAGCTGTTACTGCCATAATATGGTCTTTTACTTTTATTATATATACTATTATATATACCACCCATACCCTGTCACAACACAACTGATTGGCTCAAACGCATTAAGAAGGAAATTCCACAAATTAACTTTCAACAAGGCACACCTGTTCATAGAAATGCATTCCAGGTGACTACCTCACGAAGCTGGTTGAGAGAATGCCAAGAGTGTGCAAAGGGTGGCTACTTTGAATAATCTCAAATATAAAACTTTCTTGCTTACTATGTGTGTTATTCTATAGTTTTGATGTCTTCACTAATATTCTACAATGTAGAAAATAGTAAAAATAATGAAAAACCCTGGAATGAGTAGGAGTGTTAACATCAAAAAACTTGTTTTGGTTTTGTTATTTTGGGGTATTGTGTGTAGATTGATGAGTATTTTCTATTTTTATTTAATACATTTTAGAATAAGGCTGTAACGTAACAAAATATGGAAAAGGTCAATGCACTATATACACTATATACAGTACCATTACAGTACCAGTCAAAGATTTGGACACACCTACTCATTCCAGGGTTTTTCTTTATTTTTACTATTTTGATTCCATATGCGTTATTTCATAGTTTTGATGTCTTCACTATTATTTTACAGTGTAGAAGATAGTAAAAATAAAGAAAAACCCTTGAATGAGTAGGAGTGTCCAAATCTTTGATTGGTACTGTATGTGTGTGTGTATGTGTGTGTGTGTGTGTGTGTGTGTGTGTGTGTGTGTGTGTGTGTGCGTGCGTGCGTGCGTGCGTGCACGTGCGTGCGTGCGTGCGCGTGCGTGCGTGTGTGTGTGTGTGTGTGTGTGTCTGAGCGGTTTCCTCTCTGACAACTGTGTTAGGAAGGACACCTGTATCTTTGTAGTGACTGGGTGTATTGATACACCATACAAAGTGTAATTATTAACTTTACCATGCTCATAGGGATATTCAGCATCTGCTTTTCTTAGTTTGACCCATTTACCAATAGGTGCCCTTCTTTGCGTGGCATTGGAAAACCTCCCTGTTCTTTGTGATTGAATCTGTGGTTGAAATTCACTGCTCGACTGAGGAACCTTACATATAATTGTACTGTATGTGTGGGGTACAGAGATGAGGTAGCCATTCAAAAATCATGCTAAACAGTATTATTGCACACAGTCAGACTTATTATGTGACTTGTTAAGCACATTCTGACTTTAGTCAACGGGTGTGAATTGATTCTGAACTCTGTGTACTGTAGTCAGGCGTTGCGGATGGGTTATTAGTAATTTCGGGCAGGTGCAGGTGAACAAACAGCCATTAATGTGTACATTCAACTGGCAAAGGTTCATTTTGATATATAAACAATTAGAACGTTAGAGTGTGGTGGCAGGCCTCATATACTATTCAGGCTACTTGTAATTATGCTAAAGTGCTATGCCTTCCTCTGACCTTTTAAAAACATTTCAAATTACAACAAATGTTACGATCGATTTTGATCATGAAATCTTTAAGATTTGAATGTTTATTTCAGATTCTGTAGCATGCATGATGGTCGTTGTCCTCTCTAAAGTAATGATGGAAATGGAAATCTTTTAAACATTTTCATTTTTTTGTTCAGCCAAGCCTTTCCTTCGAAATGGCTATCCATGATTTGACTCAAGACTTACAAACAGACATGTTGTTTCCCAAAAAAAGCCTGTCCATGTCATGTAACATCCGTAACGCTTCTTATTTGCTTCATGTCTCCACTTTGAGTTCACTTCCCCAAGGGGTACTATTGACACATACATCAAAAGTTTAATTTATATTGTGTGTCCATTCTGTGAGATATTCAAGTTGTGATTTTGTGTGCAAATGTCCGTAATGTCCACAATGCTGAAATTGCCCAATTACAGCACTCATCATCATTGTAGATCATTGATTGGGCTCTGAAGCCTGGAAGTGTTCAACTCCTTAAGCTAGCAGACATGTTGTAATTGGATATGGCACACGCTACTCATTACTTCTCGCTCATACCACAGTCTGTTTGAAAGGCCATTCTCCCAGGGACAGATCAAGTTATATTGCTGAAATCCCGGCTTCATGTTTTGACATGAAGCACAACTCTTCAGCGCATGTGTTTTTTATGTCTCGGATGAACAACTTGGGCTTAGGGGGAGATGGAGTTTGTTAGTATGGGAGTGTGAAGGTACAGTATGTAGAGACTGACACACTGCTGAATTGTCTCTTAAACTTTAATGATGGCTTTGATTTGTGGCCGCTGGAGCATCTCACCATCCAAACTCGACACATTAGTACCAGGCAAGGGGCAACCGGGCGTGAAATTACACCAGCATTCTCTGGGGACGAGAGTAAACTGTGTGTGGGGCACTTCACCCAAACCCCCTCTGCTACCACCGATTGGTGCCATCTACCGATTTGACCCCCCCTTTGACCTTGGTTAGCCCCGCAGCTGACATTCGGCCTTCCAATTCTTAAGTAGCCTACTATTTTGGCAATTCCACGCCAGTTTGGCTCTAAGATAACGGTGACGTTTTAGATCTTCCCCAAATGAAGTCCATAAAAACATCCTTAGGGGGAAGGATGTTTGACATGCATTTGAAATCTGTATCCAAAATAATTGAGAAATAATACATTAAGTTTGGGCCATTTGACGTTTCGTCCAACCCAGGCCTAGATGCTGCACAGCCAGTCCTGGTGTGCTCTGTAATATGAGTTGACATTAAGAATAATATTTATTTACATACATTTATGGATCATTAAAAGTATAAACACACAGCCTTGGAGACATAGCTTTGTGCTGTGGAGACCTTCTCCTTTATTCTCCACCATGACCTTTCTTCATCATTTCAAGGACTTGTGTTCTGTCTGGACTCATTAACTTTATAAGGTCTGTAAGAAAAAAAAAACAGACAGTCTAGTCTGTGCCTTTTTCTTTCGCTCTTCTTCGGTCTCCCTCTGCTCTCATATGACAACTCAGGCACTTATCAAAGAAGAGTCAACAGGAGTGTGTAACCTGTCTGGACGAGATGTACAGTATAGAATACTCGCCGTTCTTAATCACCTTTCCCTCCTCCAGAGAAGCACATCATATAGATGGTATGACTATATAGCCTGTGAGTTGTCTACGTAAGCTAGCCTTGGAACAAAACCAGTGACCTTACAGGCCCTTTCAGGGTGAGCTCCAGTTCCCTGCCTGCTTTGACTCATTATTCACTGGGTAATGAGCACCACGGATGAGTATGGGGAGGGAGAACACACTGGGAAGTTATTAGGTTGTGATAATAATAACTCAGCTCCTTGTCATTAAAAAGGAGTCTGTAAGAGCCGGGCTCCCTGATCAACAGTGATGTAGGCCGAACCCTCAATCCAATGGCCTCGTTGTTTTGCTTCACTATCCTTCTCTCTGCTCGGCCTCAGCAACCCCGCTTTTTCTGTCCTCATTTGTAATTCAAATCGCTCTTGTGTTTTTGGAAATTGGACAAAAAGTCCCCGTTCTCTTCTAACCGAAATGTAATGCTGTGATGCTAAAGGTGACCATGTGGGCTGCCCCGTCTGTTTTAATCATTTCACTTTGCTTCGAAACGCTTTGACGGGGGTAGGCTGGTGTGGGAGGCTGTTGAATTGTAATGTCGTCTTCACATTTCACGTATCAGATCTGCTATGAAAGAGTTGACCGGTTTTGGGTTCAGCTGTGTCTGCTTGTTGTTTCATGGACATTTAGTGGTGACTTGGTTGGGCTGTTTGAGGTGTGTACTTGTTTTGTTCTGTTGATCCACCCTGATCTTTTCATAATTTCCTGTGACCACTTAACTCCTTTCATTTCAACACTTTCCCTGACACTCCAGTCCTGTCACGCCCTGACCTTAGAGAGACGTTTTATTTCTCTATTTGGTTAGGTCAGGGTGTGATGTGGGGTGGGCATTCTATGTTTCTTTATTTCTATGTTTTGGCCAGGTATGGTTCTCAATCAGGGACAGCTGTCTATCGTTGTCTCTGATTGGGAATCATACTTAGGTAGCCCTTTCCCCCCTCCTTTCATTGTGGGTAGTTGACTTTTGTTAGTGGCACTATAGCCCTGTAAGCGTCACGGTTGTTTCTTCGTTTGTTGGAGACATTTTAAATAAAAAGGAAAATGTACGCTTACCACGCTTTATTTTGGTCCACTTCTTTCGATGGCCGTGACAAGTCCTGATGGCCCATTTAAATTAAAAGCCCATGATACTGACACCCCACTATGTCATTCCTCTGTCCTTGCCTCAGAGAGTGTGTAATTAATTATACTGAACAAAAATACAAATGCAACGGAATCAGTCAATTTAAATAAGTTCATTAGGCCCTAATTTATGGATTTCATATGACTGGGCAGGGGGCATAGGCCCACCCACTCGGGAGTCCGTTCCACCCACAGGGGAGCTAGGCCCAGCCAATCATAATTAGTTTTCCACAGCTAAAGAGCTGTATTACAGACAGAAATACTTCTCAGCACCTACCCTCCCCCTCATCAGACAATCCCGCAGGTGAAGAAGCTGGATGTGGAGGTCCTGGGCTGGCATGGTTACACGTGGTCTGCAGTTCTGAGGCCCTTTGGATGTGCTGCCAGATTCTCTAAAATGATGTTGGAGGCGGCTTATGGTAGAGAAATAAACATTCAATTCTCTGGCAACAGTGCTGTTGGACATTCCTACATTCAGCATGCTAATTGCACGCTCCCTAAACTTGAGACATGTGTGGCGTTGTGTTGTGTGACAAAACTGCACATTTTAGAGGGCCTTTTGTCCCCAGCACAAGGTGCACCTGTGTAATTATTATGCTGTTTAATCAACTTATTGACATGCCACACCTTTCAAGTGGATGGATTATCTTGGCAAAGGAGAAATGCTCACTAACAGGGATGTAAAAAATGTGTGCACAACATTTGTGAGAAATAAGCTTGTTGTGCGTAATGGAATATTTCTGGGATCTTTTACTTCAGCTCATGAAAAATGATACCAAAACTTTGCATGTTGTGTTTATATTTTTGTTCAATATATTATAGGGGAAGTGACAGTTGACCTTTTGATTACCTTTCAAGCAACTGTATGATTGTGATCATGCACACATACATAAAACAGTGGTTCTGAAACATTTGGATCAGGACTCACTGTAGGTCCATGTTTTGTTCTATTTTTGCCCTGGTTGTATTTTAATAGGAAATGCAACTAATTTGGGCCTTGGAAAACCTGGTCTACAAAACCTATGATTTAGAGGTTGCCTTTTCAACTATCCAGATATTTGAGTATGCTTTTGTCAATGATAAGCATGACATCATGTTTCGACCTGTTTGCAGTTTAGAGAAAAAAATGCAATCGGTGTGAAGAAAAGATCCCACCTCCATCCCTCTTCAGAAAAACTCTGCTCTCTTTGTCTGTGTCAGAACTAAAGAATGAGTCACGGCAGTGATAGGACAAAAGGAGTCTCAGTTGGAGAGATGATACTGTCAATGCCACATGGCAGGCAGACTTTCAGCTCCAGGGATGCTTAGGTCAGAGGAGCATGTCTAGAGACCAGGCTCAGGTCAGGGGATCTACAGGCCTCCTCAGGACACCCGAATACCTGTGAAAGACTTTTATCACATTGCCAAATCCACTTTGAGGTAAGTGAAAGACAGATGATGATGAAATGTAAATGGAGAAAAGGCAAAGCATGATGACCCCAAATGGTACGAAAGCCCTGAAGCCCAAGGCAAAAAAAAACTAAACAAACATAGATTTTTGGAATTATCGTGTTTGAATGACTTACTACGTCGTTTGAACAAGTTACTATCTAATTTGAACAACTTTTTGTTGTTGTCGCCTTCGGCTTCAGGGCTTCCGTTATAATGCATCAATCACACATCCTGTTCCTCCCCTCAATCAGAGGGACGCAAGTGAGTAATTCTTAACACCACTAACAGAGCAGCAGAGTTCCCACTGACTGTTGGCATTGAGGGTTGTACATGTGTGTACTTTCACTCCCTCTTGATTGAATTAACGTTTGTGCGGACGAACCATTCGGCGCAAGCACACACACACAGCCTCATGTACTTCAAGAAGAAATGTGCCAACGCAAAGAGGCACCCGCTGTTCAGTGTAGGATGTTTTTCCCCTCTTAGCTATACATCGAACTACACACGTAGCCTGAGGCTGTTTTAAACTCTCTGCTCCAGTATGTTTGTGAGGCAGCAGAAGGTTAGGGACACGCCCGGGAAGAGGAAGTGTCTTCCGTGCAATTGGCTTCATCACCTTTGAGAGATCATAACCCACACAGTCTCTTAACATGTGGATGGAATAGACTGTGTGTACACACACACACACACACACACACACACACACACACACACACACACACACACACACACACACACACACACACACACACACACACACACACACACACACACACACACACACACACACACACACACACACACACACACACACACACACACACACATACCAGGAAATTGATCTTTCCCATACACACATGGGATATGGTAAATCCACTACACATCTGTTGGGATTCAACACACCCTTGAATTCTTTGGATCACTGCTGGAATCGTCACCCCCACTGAGTGCTTTACAGAAGTGTTGTTGAGCAGGGAGACAGATCTGGAGCCGCAGCATATTTGGTGCAACTTTGGTGATGGTTCAGTTTCGATTTGTGTGGAAGCAGAGAGGAGCAAGTGGGTGATTAGCGATGGGCGGGACGCCATCAGCCGTTCCTCTCTGATTGCGTTTGAAGTGCAATCGCTTTACCAGGTGAACGCGAGGAAGAGGAAATGAATGATCAAAGCGCCTTCAAGTGCTGTGGGGAGAGTTGATGTAGGTATAATGGGGGCAGAGCTACAGAGGATGCGGTGTCAGACGAAGTCCCGGTAATGATGTAATCTTGGCATTAGTGTCCATATTCCTCTTTGGTATAAATGTTATATTTGGCAGGAGGATTATGATTTTACATTATAACAGGTGCAGACAGCCATACAGCTAAGCACAGACACACATCAAAGTTTACTATGCTCTTTCATCTCGTCTTAATAAAAAATGTTAACCTTTATTTAACTAGGCAAGTTAAACGGCCAAACCCAGACGACGCTGGGCCAATTGTGCCCCGCCCTCATGGGGCTCCCAATCATGGCCGTATGTGATACAGCCTGGATTCGAACCAGGAAATGTCATGACACATCTTGCAACTGAGATGCAGTGCCTTAGACCACTGCGCCACATGGGAGCCCAGTGCTGTCAAACATTTGATTTACCTGTGTGTTACATACAGTTTATTAGGTACACCACCATGTTCACAAAAATGGTTTGCTCCTACAGATCGTGAGTCACTTGGCCGTGGCTTGCTATATTAAGCAGGCAGACTGGCATCGAGGCATTCAGTTACTGTTCGATTGAACATTGGAATGGGCAAAATGAGTGACCTAAGTGATTTTGAGCATGGTATGATTGTCGGTGCCAGGCACGCCTTTTCTCAGAAACGGTCGGCCTCCTGGGCTTTTGAAGCAGGACAGTGTCTCGGGTTTACCGAGAATGGTGCGAAAAACATCCAATCAGCAGCAGTCCTGTGGGTGAAAACAACTCGTTGATGAGAGGTCGAAGGAGAATGGCAAGCTAACACGCGGACCACAAACAGGCAAATCGTGGTTCAGTACAACAGTGGTGAGCAGAACGGCATCTCGGAGCGCACAACTCGTCGGTCTTGTCACGGATGGGCTGTTGCAGCAGACTACCACACCGGGTTCCACTCCTATCAGCTAAAGAAGAGTGGAAAAACATTGCCTGGTCTGACAATTCAGGTTCCTTTTGTGTCATGCTGATGACAGAGTCAGGCGTAAGCAGCATCAGTCCATGGCCCCATCCTGCCTTGTATCAACAGTACAGACTGGTGGCGGTGGGTTAAGTGTATGGTGAATGTTTTCCTGGCCCTTGATTCCAATTGAGCAACATGTCCTTTTTTTATTTTGTATGTTTAACCTTTATTAAACTAGGCAAGCCAGCTAAGAACACATTCTTATTTACAATGACGGCCTACCCTAACCTGGGCAACACTGGGTCAATTGTGCACCGCCTTATGGGACTCCCAATCACGGCGGATTGTGATACAAACTGGAATCAAACCAGGGTCTGTAGTGACACCTCTAGCACTGAGATGCAGTGACTTAGACCACTGCGGCACTCGAGCCCGTGCTTCCATGCCCCGAAGAATTCAGGCTGTTCCAGAGGCAAAGTGGGTCCGACCCGGTACTAAACTGGCCACTGAGTATATAATTCCACTTTGAGTTTAAAATAATACTTTGAAATTGTGAAAATGATGATAATGCCCTTTTAGTGTAAGAGCTGTTTGAAAAGACAGACATTTCAGGCAGCCTGTCATGGCGGTAAATGAGTTAATAGACCAACCAAGAAAGAGTTCCAAACCTCTCTGCCAATAACAGCTAGTTTTCCCCTCCCCATCAGACCTCTCGACAGCCCTAGCAAAATTCTTGCTTGAGAAACTGACCTTTGCTAAGAAGCTATTTTTGTTTATTTTTGACCATTTTAATTTAAAACAATAGTAGTAAAGTTCTTACAGGGCCTTGCAAAGGTATTCATCCCCCCTTGGCATTTTTCCTATTTTGTTGCATTGCAACCTGTAATTTAAATGGATTTTTATTTGGATTTTATGTAATGGACATACACAAAATAGTCCAAATTGGTGAAGGGAAATGGAAAAAAAAACGGGAAAAAGTATGATCTCTGTCCCCATGTGCAGTTGCATACCGTAGTCTGGCTTTTTTAATGGTGGTTTTGGAGCAGTGTCTTCTTCCTTGCTGAGCGGCCTTACAGGTTATGTCAATATAGGACTCGTTTTACTGTGGATGTAGATACTTTTGCACCGGTTTCCTCCAGCATCTTCACAAGATCCTTTGCTGTTGTTCTGGGATTAATTTGCACTTTTTGCACCATAGTGCGTTCATCTCTAGGTGACAGAACACATATATTTGCTCCCCAACTAGCTCTCACTGTCTGATCTCAAACATAGATGTTTATCCATGTTTCTCAAACATCAATGTCTTTAAGGTTCATCTTAGGCATTAACTCCGAAATCTTAAGGCTAGACATTAACTCCAAATGATTAAGGTAAGTGTTAAGGTTTGTCATAGGCTTAAAACAAAAATCTAAACATGACTTTCTATTGCTGGATTTAAACTTGCAACCTTTGGAATCAGAGGCAGGTGCTTACGCCCATCTGCCATCACCGTCCACAACGCCCTAGTGGACAGAGACCTTCTTGAAGGTTAACAAGCTCACTGTTGCCCCTAGTGGCATGTTTCCACCTCTTCTCCCAACGTCCTCAGACATGGATGGAGGTCGAATACTGACTTGTATCACGGATGACCTGACTGTTGCTCACATATCAGCTAAAAATAGAAGGTCATAATATTAGGAGGGGGTTTCACTTCACTTTTTGTGGGGGGGGGATTCTGTAAGGCTACAATGTTTGATTTATTCTTTAAACAGTCGCTGAGATTATGTTTGGTTATCAAAGAAAAATAGGCTGGTTATTTAATGCAAAGCTAAACCAAGACAGCAATCTTGAAGTTGAAGTGATTTTGAAGTTGATTATCTTGCCGCATCGGTTGCGCCTATGTTTCACCGCCGCCTAGAACACAGCTACCTTGAATCATGTAGAGTTGCACAGCACCTGGTGTTACATGGCAATGAAACACTATCTCATGTATGGCTTAAATACACGCATGAACTCCAACAAAGTTCCCTTTCATGGTCATTTTCAAACTAACACAGGGTTGGGAATGTCCAGAGAAGGCTTGTCCGTTCAGGAAAGGTCCCATTATGAGTGGTAGTGGAGGAAAGGAGTTTACAGCGACTGTGTCAACATGCCCTCCAAGAAACCACTAAAGCACAAACACGAATGGGGGTCTGTTACACCCACCAGGTAGAGGCTTTGATTTGCTGGCCAAGGTCAGCTGACTGAGTTGCCCAGCAACCTGGTCCCTAACACAGAGTTGTGAAGTGCCCTCTGTCTGCAGGACAATTATTTATTTAACTAGGCAAGTCAGTTTAAGAAAAATATATTATTTTCAATGACAGCCTAGGAACAGTGGGTTAACTGCCTTGTTCAGGGGCAGAATTACAGATTTTTACCTTGTCGGCTTGGGATTTGATCCAACAACCTTTCAGTTACTAGTCTAACGCTCTAACCACTAGGCTACCTGCCGCCCAAATAGAGTTAGTCTGAGGGGGTTGGTAGCCTCAGCAGTAAAGGTCACCAAGTTTATGTTCCATCCAGAGAGAGAGAGGGTTTAATTATTAAAGTTAGAGGGTTTTGTACTCAAGTCCTTATCGAATGCATAGCATCTTAGTTGGCTATATTATGTCATTTGTTAAAGCTGAAACCATATCAAGTGCTGTCTATTACCACATAAAACAGTCAAATCACCACAATATTATTGCATAAAACAGTCTGATAAATGCACTAGAAAAAGAGGTTTCACAATTTCAACCATTCATCACACTTTACCACATAAAATAGTTCAATCTTACCACAAGTCAACAAACTTGTTCAAATGTCAGAATTGCCCCAGCAAAATCAAGCATTTTCGCCCAAAATATAAACTAAAAATATAAAAATAAAATATATCGGCCTGTTTTTAACATCTCTGGCAATCATCACCAGTATCATTATTCTCCAACAGCTGTTGACTACACTAAATGGGTACATGAAGTGCATGGTGTTTGTCTGTTCATGCAGCATGGCACGACTGATTGTTTGGCAAAGGCGAGAGGCAATCAAACACAGCTTGAAGTAAAACATCAGAGAAGGTACCCACTTGTCAGAGAAGCTCCAGTGAGTGCATTTGCAGGGAGTGCCTATTCTCATACTGCTGTGCCTATTCTCAACACTTGAACTGGACTGACCACCTGCACTGACTCTTCACACACGCACACACGCACTCAAGCGTCTGGTTGCCTAGCAGTTAGAGCGCTGGGCCAGTAACCAAAAGGCTGCTGGTTCAAATACCCGAGCCGAAACGGTGAAAATTCTGTTGATGTGCCCTTGAGCAAGGCACTTAACACTCATTTGCGCCAAGGGGGCCATACTACTATGGCTGACCCATCTCCACAGAGGAACTTGAGAGCTCTGTCTGATTGACCATTGGGTTCTTAGTTACCTCCCTGACCAAGGCCCTTCTCCCCTAATTGTTCAGTTTGGACAGGCAGCCAGCTCTAGGAAGAGCTGGAATCTTGGTGTCACACCCTGATCTGTTTCACCTGTCTTTGTTATTGTCTCCACCCCGCTCCAGCTGTCGCCAATCTTCCCCATTATCCCCTGTGTATTTATAACTGTGTTCTCTGTTTGTCTCTTGCCAGATTGTCAAGTCAACCAGCATTTTTTGTATCAGCGCCTGCTTTTCCCCTCTCTTTTCTCATCCTCCTGGTTTTGAGCCTTGCCTGTTCTGACAATGAGTCCGCCCGCCTGACCACTCTAACTGCCCCTGACCCTGAGCCTGCCTGCCGTCCTGTACCTTTGCCCCACCTTTGGATTACCGACCTCTGCCTGACCTGACCCTGAGCCTGCCATCCTGTACCTTTGCCTCTGTTGCTCTAATAAACATTGTTACTTCGACAAGGTCTGCATCTGGGTCTTAACTTGATTCCTGATACTTGGTGGTTCCAAACTTCTTCCATTTAAGAATGATGGAGGCCACTGTGTTCTTGGGGACCTTCAATGCTGTAGACATTTTTTGCTACCTATCCCCAGATCTGTGCCTCTACACAATCCTGTCTTGGAGCTCTACAAGGAATTCATTAGGCTTCATGGCTTGGTTTTGCTCTGACATGCACTGTCAATTGTGGGACCTTATATAGACAGGTGTCTGCCTTTCCAAGTCATGTCCAATCAATTGAATTTACCACAGGTGGACTCCAATCAAGTTGTCGAAACATCTCAAGGATGAATAATTGGAAGAGGATGCAGCTGAGCTTAATTTCGAGTCTCATAGCAAAGGGTAAGTTATTTCTGTTTCTTTTGTATTTTTTTTCACAAAAAATTCCACAAACCTGTTTTCCCTTCATCATTATTGGGTATTGTTTCTAGATTGCTGAGGATTTTTACATTTTTAAAATCCATTTTAGAATAAGGCTGTAACGTAACAAAATGTTAAAAGGGGGAAGGGGTCTTCCCTACTTTCCGAATGCACTGTACTGTACTATCATAAGAGACAGAGAAAGCATCCTGGATATGTTTACAAAATGTCCCTGTGTCCTCTCTCTTCCTTTGTGTATCTTTGCTCCAGATAACACATGGACCGTCATGTGCTGTACTTTTCTTTTATGTAATTCTTCCTCCCGCCAGGTAGACATTAGCTCTCCTTTTAGTGTTTAAGTGTGGAATGTCTGTGACTCCATGACTGAGATAAATGGAGATTGGCAGCCTTATCGCTCCTGAAAAACGTTAATGAAAACATGTCTGGATATCTGCTGGGTTCTGAAGCCACCTGTGGAAAAGGAAAAATAGGGAGCAGGCGGGGAGCATATTTTGAAGAGGACACAACAGAATTGTCATGTATGGTGAAGACTGGAGCACAGTATCCTGTCTGTCTCCTCTTGTGCTGTGGCCAATTATACACACCGCAGCAGGTATGACAATCGATTGGAGACATTTTTAAACCGCGATCAAAAAGGTTTGCTTATAAAGGTTGCCTTGCTCTTTCTGTTTGCACTGAGCCTCATCTTGTGGCTTTTCTCAGGTCGTCTCAGCCAGGTTCGTTATTGTTGGGTATTGTTAGAGAGCAGGTGCAATCTGATGCTGGTCTTATCACCATGGCCATGCCTGAGGGATAACCGTAAAAAAAAAACAAAACCTGTCTCCGTGCCCTATCTCAACACATCAGGTAATGTGTGTATAGGCTCCAAGGCTGGCCCATGGCCTGAATTCGCCCCTTGTCAGTGTGTGTGTGTGAGTGTGTGTGCCAGTAAGACAGTCTGACCATGCCAACGCGGCCAAGCTAAGAGGACAGTGATTATCTTTTGTACTCCTGGCTCAGATGGTCCTGAGGAATAGCTGGAGAGATTGCATCTCATTCACCACCTGTCCCCGTACAACTCCCATATGCCACATCAATGAAGAATCATCCGTCTGTAATACAAAAGTAGAGAGATGTCTCTCTCTCTCCCCATGCAAACCCTCCATTGACAATAAGTGTCACAAAGTGCAGTAACTACATAATTGTAATCATTAATATCAATGCGTAACTGAAGTATATGCCAGTATGGAGGGTGTGAGAGAGGAGACTTCATCCAGACACTGCTGAGTTCCGTCCTCTCTGTGTACTCTGTCTTTGTCTGCCAGTGCGTGCTGGGTAATAGAGTTAAACAGCCTGTTTACAGCCAGAGTGTAGACAAACATGCTGGGTTTGCTCAGCAATTACTGACAATTAGGAACCATTCTCTTACTGGTCATCAGTTTACAGCTAAATGCTGTTCTGCTGTTGTGGAAGTTTATTATTCTGCTGTTCAATGTCCGTTCAACCACATCAACTGTTTCTCTTAGCCTAGGCAGATCTAACGTCCATGCACTATTGTCTAGGCTTGATGTGCATTCCCTGTAATATACTCGTATGTACCATGGACCAGGGAAAATATGCTTACTTTCTTGATGAAACACAATTTTCCACCACCATTTTCGAATTTTGGGACAACTTAAAATGTTGCACACCGCATTCAGTCAAGGGTTGGATGCAATGGAGGATCAGCTACCTACGGAGGAGCGGCTACTATGGAGGAACTGAGAAAGTCGAAGAAAGCAAGGGTCCCTGATGAATTGCTCTTGGCCTGTCTGACAGACTGACTTTCTCCCTGGCTATAGGCTACTGTACCATCAATGCTCCACTCAAACTTTTCCAAATGGCCTCAACTCCTTTTCCTGGCAAATATCCGAAGCTGACTAGAGACACCATTTGTTTTCTATCTTTAAATTGTTGATTGTTGATGAATGAGGTATTTTGTTTACAAGAGGACCCCACTGGAAATATGTTTTATATTGCTTTTGTGTTATCCACAATGATTTTTAAATGCATTGGGCCAATTGCAACCATTGATGGCCACTAGATTATCGCCTGCTGATCTCTCGTTAAACCATCAATCAGAACATTTTAATCTTGCTAGTTGAGCAGACTAAGGGCAATTCATCTGTTTCACAATCATTCTGTACAACTGAAATAAAGTATTTCTGTTATGCAGGTGAGTGAGGACCCAAAAGCGACTTAACAGAAACAGAGTTTATTCAAGTCCAAACAGAAAATAACAAATCCTGAATCCTTAACAGGAAATGTTCAAACGGGTAATAACAGAAATCCTCTAGTCTGTAGAGGGGAATAACAGGATAAGCGGCCACAGACTGCAGGTCGCTTCGGGTAGGCGCAGGCCGTAGCTGACAGAGACACCTGCTCACACGCAGCATCTGATGAAGGCAAAAACACGACAGGACGGAACAAGAACACAGCACAGCAAACAAGGATCCGACAAGGACAGAAGCAGAAACAGAGAGAGAAATAGAGACTTTAATCAGAGGGCAAAATAGGGGACAGGTGTGAAAGAGTAAACGAGGTCGTTAGGAGAATGAGGAACAGCTGGGAGCAGGAACGGAACGATAGAGAGAGAGAGGGATAGAGAGAGGGAAAGAAACCTAATAAGACCAGCAGGGGGAAACGAATAGAAGAGAAAGCACAGGGACAAGACATGACAATATATGACAAAACATGACAGTACCCCCCCCACTCACCGAGCGCCTCCTGGCGCACTCGAGGAGGAACCCTGGCGGCGACGGAGGAAATCATCGATCAACGAACGGTCCAGCACGTCCCGAGATGGAACCCAACTCCTCTCCTCAGGACCGTACCCCTCCCAATCCACTAAGTACTGGTGACCACGTCCCCGAGAACGCATGTCCATAATCTTCCGGACCCTGTAGATAGGTGCGCCCTCGACAAGGACGGGGGGGGGGGGAGAGGAACGGGGGCGCGAAGAAAAGGCTTGACACAGGAGACATGGAAGACTGGGTGGACGCGACGAAGATGTCGCGGAAGAAGAAGTCGCACTGCGACAGGATTAACGACCTGAGAAATACGGAACGGACCAATGAACCGCGGGGTCAACTTGCGAGAAGCTGTCGTAAGGGGAAGGTTACGCGTAGAAAGCCATACTCTCTGACCGCGACAATACCTAGGAATCTTAGTCCTACGCTTATTGGCGGCTCTCACAGTCTGCGCCCTATAACGGCAAAGTGCAGACCTGACCCTCCTCCAGGTGCGCTCACAACGTTGGACAAAAGCCTGAGCGGAGGGAACGCTGGACTCGGCGACCTGGGACGAGAACAGAGGGGGCTGGTACCCAAGGCTACTCTGAAAAGGAGATAGCCCGGTCGCAGACAAAGGAAGCGAGTTGTGAGCGTATTCTGCCCAGGGAGCTGTTCTGCCCAAGACGCAGGGTTTCGAAAAGAAAGACTGCGTAAGATGCGACCAATAGTCTGATTGGCCCGTTCTGCTTGACCGTTAGACTGGGGATGAAAACCGGAAGAGAGACTGACGGAAGCACCAATCAAACGACAAAACTCCCTCCAAAACTGAGACGTGAATTGCGGACCTCTGTCCGAAACGGCGTCTAACGGAAGGCCATGAATTCTGAACACATTCTCAATGATGATTTGTGCCGTCTCTTTAGCGGAAGGAAGCTTAGCGAGGGGAATAAAATGAGCCGCCTTAGAGAACCTATCGACAACCGTTAGAATAACAGTCTTCCCCGCTGACGAAGGCAGACCGGTAATAAAGTCTAAGGCGATGTGAGACCATGGTCGAGAAGGAATGGGAAGCGGTCTGAGACGACCGGCAGGAGGAGAGTTACCTGACTTAGTCTGCGCGCAGTCCGAACAAGCAGCCACGAAACGGCGCGTGTCACGCTCCTGAGTAGGCCACCAAAACCGCTGGCGAATAGAAGCAAGCGTACCCCGAACGCCGGGGTGGCCAGCTAACTTGGCAGAGTGAGCCCACTGAAGAACGGCCAGACGAGTAGAAACAGGAACGAAAAGAAGGTTACTAGGACAAGCGCGCGGCGACGGAGTGTGAGTGAGTGCTTGCTTTACCTGTCTCTCAATTCCCCAGACAGTCAACCCGACAACACGCCCTTCAGGGAGAATCCCCTCGGGGTCGGTAGAGGCTACAGAAGAACTGAAGAGACGGGATAAAGCATCAGGCTTGGTGTTCTTAGTGCCCGGACGATAAGAAATCACGAACTCGAAACGAGCGAAAAACAACGCCCAACGAGCCTGACGCGCATTGAGTCGTTTGGCAGAACATATGTACTCAAGGTTCTTATGGTCAGTCCAAACGACAAAAGGAACGGTCGCCCCCTCCAACCACTGTCGCCATTCGCCTAGGGCTAAGCGGATGGCGAGCAGTTCGCGGTTTCCCACATCATAGTTACGTTCCGACGGCGACAGGCGATGAGAAAAATACGCGCAAGGATGGACCTTATCGTCAGAATGGGAGCGCTGGGACAGAATGGCTCCCACGCCCACCTCTGACGCGTCAACCTCGACAATGAATTGTTTAGTGACGTCAGGAGTAACAAGGATAGGAGCGGATGTAAAACGCTTCTTGAGGAGATCAAAAGCTCCCTGGGCGGAAACGGACCACTTAAAGCACGTCTTGACAGAAGTAAGGGCTGTGAGAGGAGCTGCCACTTGACCGAAATTACGAATGAAACGCCGATAGAAATTCGCGAAACCGAGAAAGCGCTGCAACTCGACACGTGACTTAGGGACGGGCCAATCGCTGACAGCATGGACCTTAGCGGGATCCATCTGAATGCCTTCAGCGGAAATAACAGAACCGAGAAATGTGACGGAGGAGACATGAAAAGCGCACTTCTCAGCCTTCACATAAAGACAATTCTCTAAAAGGCGCTGGAGAACACGTCGAACGTGCTGAACATGAATCTGGAGTGACGGTGAAAAAATCAGGATATCGTCAAGGTAAACGAAAACAAAGATGTTCAGCATGTCTCTCAGTACATCATTCACTAATGCCTGAAAGACAGCTGGAGCATTAGCGAGACCGAACGGCAGAACCCGGTATTCAAAATGCCCTAACGGAGTATTAAACGCCGTTTTCCACTCGTCCCCCTCCCTGATGCGCACGAGATGGTAAGTGTTACGAAGGTCCAACTTAGTAAAGAACCTGGCTCCCTGCAGAATCTCGAAGGCTGACGACATAAGGGGAAGCGGATAACGATTCTTAACCGTTATGTCATTCAGCCCTCGATAATCCACGCAGGGCGCAGGGTACCGTCCTTCTTCTTAACAAAAAAAACCCCGCTCCGGCGGGAGAGGAAGAAGGCACAACGGTACCGGCGTCGAGAGCAACAGACAGATAATCTTCGAGAGCCTTACGTTCGGGAGCCGACAGAGAGTATAGTCTACCCCGGGGGGGAATGGTCCCCGGAAGGAGATCAATACTACAATCATACGACCGGTGAGGAGGAAGGGAGGTGGCTCTGGACCGACTGAAGACCGTGCGCAGATCATGATATTCCTCCGGCATCCCTGTCAAATCACCAGGTTCCTCCTGTGAAGAGGGGACAGAAGAAACAGGAGGGATAGCAGACATTAAACATTTCACATGACAAGAAACGTTCCAGGATAGGATAGAATTACTAGACCAATTAATAGAAGGATTATGACACACTAGCCAGGGATGACCCAAAACAACAGGTGTAAAAGGTGAACGAAAAATCAAAAAAGAAATGGTCTCACTATGGTTACCGCCGTCCCAACCTTCGCTCTCTCTCCCCCGCTACTCTCTCCTCTTCCATCCTATCATCTCTTCCCTCCGCTCAAACCTTCTCCAAGCTATCTCCTGATTCTGCCTCCTCAACCCTCCTCTCCTCCCTCTCTGCATCCTTTGACTCTCTATGTCCCCTATCCTCCAGGCCGGCTCGGTCCTCCCCTCCCGCTCCGTGGCTCGATGACTCATTGCGAGCTCACAGAACAGGGCTCCAGGATGCCGAGCGGAAATGGAGGAAAACTCGCCTCCCTGCGGACCTGGCATCCTTTCACTCCCTCCTCTCTACATTTTCCTCCTCTGTCTCTGCTGCTAAAGCCACTTTCTACCACGCTAAATTCCAAGCATCTGCCTCTAACCCTAGGAAGCTCTTTGCCACCTTCTCCTCCCTCCTGAATCCTCCTCCCCCTCCCCCCTCCTCCCTCTCTGCAGACGACTTCGTCAACCATTTTGAAAAGAAGGTCGACGACATCCGATCCTCGTTTGCTAAGTCAAACGACACCGCTGGTTCTGCTCACACTGCCCTACCCTGTGCTCTGACCTCTTTCTCCCCTCTCTCTCCAGATGAAATCTCGCGTCTTGTGACGGCCGGCCGCCCAACAACCTGCCCGCTTGACCCTATCCCCTCCCCTCTTCTCCAGACCATTTCCGGAGACCTTCTCCCTTACCTCACCTCGCTCATCAACTCATCACTGACCGCTGGCTACGTCCCTTCCATCTTCAAGAGAGCGAGAGTTGCACCCCTTCTGAAAAAACCTACACTCGATCCCTCCGATGTCAACAATTACAGACCAGTATCCCTTCTTTCTTTTCTCTCCAAAACTCTTGAACGTGCCGTCCTTGGCCAGCTCTCCCGCTATCTCTCTCTGAATGACCTTCTTGATCCAAATCAGTCAGGTTTCAAGACTAGTCATTCAACTGAGACTGCTCTCCTCTGTATCACGGAGGCGCTCCGCACTGCTAAAGCTAACTCTCTCTCCTCTGCTCTCATCCTTCTAGATCTATCGGCTGCCTTCGATACTGTGAACCATCAGATCCTCCTCTCCACCCTCTCCGAGTTGGGCATCTCCGGCGCGGCCCACGCTTGGATTGCGTCCTGCCTGACAGGTCGCTCCTACCAGGTGGCGTGGCGAGAATCTGTCTCCTCACCACGCGCTCTCACCACTGGTGTCCCCCAGGGCTCTGTTCTAGGCCCTCTCCTATTCTCGCTATACACCAAGTCACTTGGCTCTGTCATAACCTCACATGGTCTCTCCTATCATTGCTATGCAGACGACACACAACTAATCTTCTCCTTTCCCCCTTCTGACGACCAGGTGGCGAATCGCATCTCTGCATGTCTGGCAGACATATCAGTGTGGATGACGGATCACCACCTCAAGCTGAACCTCGGCAAGACGGAGCTGCTCTTCCTCCCGGGGAAGGACTGCCCGTTTCATGATCTCGCCATCACGGTTGACAACCCCATTGTGTCCTCCTCCCAGAGCGCTAAGAACCTTGGTGTGATCCTGGACAACACCCTGTCGTTCTCAACCAACATCAAGGCGGTGGCCCGTTCCTGTAGGTTCATGCTCTACAACATCCGTAGAGTACGACCCTGCCTCACACAGGAAGCGGCGCAGGTCCTAATCCAGGCACTTGTCATCTCCCGTCTGGATTACTGCAACTCGCTGTTGGCTGGGCTCCCTGCCTGTGCCATTAAACCCCTTCAACTCATCCAGAATGCCGCAGCCCGTCTGGTGTTCAACCTTCCCAAGTTCTCTCACGTCACCCCGCTCCTCCGTTCTCTCCACTGGCTTCCAGTTGAAGCTCGCATCCGCTACAAGACCATGGTGCTTGCCTACGGAGCTGTGAGGGGAACGGCACCTCAGTACCTCCAGGCTCTGATCAGGCCCTACACCCAAACAAGGGCACTGCGTTCATCCACCTCTGGCCTGCTCGCCTCCCTACCACTGAGGAAGTACAGCTCCCGCTCAGCCCAGTCAAAACTGTTCGCTGCTCTGGCCCCCCAATGGTGGAAC
Source organism: Oncorhynchus gorbuscha (assembly GCF_021184085.1). NCBI lineage: Eukaryota > Metazoa > Chordata > Actinopteri > Salmoniformes > Salmonidae > Oncorhynchus > Oncorhynchus gorbuscha. The sequence continues at coordinate 23,537,536 of NC_060180.1, forward strand.
AAACTCCCTCACGACGCCAGGACAGCGGAGTCAATCACCACCTTCCGGAGACACCTGAAACCCCACCTCTTTAAGGAATACCTAGGATAGGATAAGTATCCCCCCTTTAAGATTTAGATGCACTATTGTAAAGTGACTGTTCCACTGGATGTCATAAGTGAATGCACCAATTTGTAAGTCGCTCTGGATAAGAGCGTCTGCTAAATGACTTAAATGTAATGTAAATGTAATGTAATGGTTACCAGATACTGTGAGGGTTAAAGGTAGTGTTTCCCATAATATACTGGGGAGAGGACTACCATCCAAGGCGAACATGGCCGTGGCCTCCCCTAACTGTCTGAGAGGAATGTCATGTTCCCGAGCCCATGCTTCGTCCATAAAACAGCCCTCAGCCCCAGAGTCTATCAAGGCACTGCAGGAAGCTGCGCTGGACCGACAAGGTAGTACAGGATCTTGATGGAGAGACCTGAGTAGTAGCGCTCACCAGTAGCCCTCCGCTTACTGATGAGCTCTGGCTTTTACTGGACATGAAATGACAAAATGTCCAGCAGAACCGCAATAGAGACAGAGGCGGTTGGTGATTCTCCGTTCCCTCTCCTTAGTCGAGATGCGAATACCTCCCAGCTGCATGGGCTCAACACCTGAGCCAGTGGGGGGAGATGGTAGTGATGCAGAGAGGGGGGACACCGTTAACGCGAGCTCTCTTCCACGAGCTCGGTGACGAAGATCTACCCGTCGTTCTATGCGGATGGCGAGTTCAATCAAAGAATCCACGCTGGAAGGAACCTCCCGGGAGAGAATCTCATCCTTAACCTCAGCGTGGAGTCCTTCCAGAAAACGAGCGAGCAACGCCGGCTCGTTCCAGTCACTGGAGGCAGCAAGAGTGCGAAACTCTATAGAGTAATCCGTTATGGATCGATCACCTTGACATAGGGAAGCCAGGGCCCTGGAAGCCTCCTTCCCAAAAACTGAACGATCAAAAACCCGTATCATCTCCTCTTTAAAGTTCTGATACTCGTTAGTACACTCAGCCCTTGCCTCCCAGATAGCCGTGCCCCACTCACGAGCCCGTCCAGTAAGGAGAGATATGACGTAGGCGATACGAGCTCTACCCCTTGAGTATGTGTTGGGCTGGAGAGAGAACACAATATCACATTCAGTGGGCTGCCCAGAGTAACATGGTGGGTTATTAATTCTTGGTTCCGGAGACTCGGAAGCCCAGGAAGTAGCTGGTGGATCGAGACGGAGATTGTGAAACTGTCTTGAGAGGTCGGAGACCTGAGCGGCCAGGGTCTCAACGGCATGACGAGCAGCAGACAATTCCTGCTCGTGTCTGCCGAGCATCGCTCCCTGGATCTCGACGGCTGAGTTGTGAGGATCCATAGTCGCTGGGTCCATTCTAGGTCGGATCCTTCTGTTATGCAGGTGAGTGAGGACCCAAAAGCGACTTAACAGAAACAGAGTTTATTCAAGTCCAAACAGAAAATAACAAATCCTGAATCCTTAACAGGAAATGTCCAAACGGGGAATAACAGAAATCCTCTAGTCTGTAGAGGGGAATAACAGGATAAGCGGCCACAGACTGCAGGTCGCTTCGGGTAGGCGCAGGCCGTAGCTGACAGAGACACCTGCTCACACGCAGCATCTGATGAAGGCAAAAACACGACAGGACGGAACAAGAACAAGAACACAGCACAGCAAACAAGGATCCGACAAGGACAGAAGCAGAAACAGAGAGAGAAATAGAGACTTTAGGGCAAAATAGGGGACAGGTGTGAAAGAGTAAACGAGGTCGTTAGGAGAATGAGGAACAGCTGGGAGCAGGAACGGAACGATAGAGAGAGAGAGGGATAGAGAGAGGGAAAGAAACCTAATAAGACCAGCAGGGGAAACGAATAGAAGAGAAAGCACAGGGACAAGACATGACAATATATGACAAAACATGACAATTTCCTCGGTTAACACGGCAAATCTATACTGGTAATTTATCTAACATGTTTTATGAATGGAGAACTAATGTGGATGGTGTAGCATACTGTTATCATGCATGCTGACTGCAGGAATGTCCACCAGAGCTGTTCACAGAGAATTTAATGTTAATTTCTCTACCATAAACCGCCTCCAACGTCGTTTTCTTATAAAAACATGTACTTTACTTTTACTCCTCAATTTCGTGATAACGATCTTGTCTCGTTGCTGCAACTTGGGTGAGGCGACGGTCAAGTCATGCATCCTCCAAAACACGCTTCTTAACACCCGCTCGCTTAACCCCCAAGCCAGCTGCACCAAAGTGTTGGGGGAAACACCTTTCAACTGATGACTGAAGTCAGCCTGCAGGCACCCGGCCCACCACAATGAGCGCAATGGGCCAAGTAAAGCCCCCGGCCCCGGGATCGAACCCCAGGCTGTAGTGACGCCGCAACACTGCGATGCAGCGCCACTCGGGAGGCTCCAAGTTTGTTTTAGAGAATTTGCAGTACGTCCAACCGGCCTCACAACTGTAGACCATGTGTATATCATTGTGTGTTGCTAATGTCAACATAGTGAACAGAGTGCCCCATGGTGGCAGTGGGGTTATGGTATGGGCAGGAATAAGCTATGGACCATGAACACAATTGCATTTTATCGATGGCAATTAGAAAGCACAGAAATACCGTGACGAATCCTGAGGCCCATTGTGAGGCGCATTAAAAAAAAAGGTACCTGTTACCAACACGTGCGTATCTGTATTCCCATTCATGTGAAATCCATAGATGAGGTCCTAATTTATTTATTTCAATTGACTGATTTCCTTATATTAACTATAACTCAGTAAAATATTTTAAATTGTTACATATTTGTATATTTTTGTTCAGCATATAATCTATATATTTTTTTATCAAATGAAAATAGTCTATAAAATAGTCTATAAAGTTCTGGAATGGCATATTATTTTGACATTTAAGGTGAAATGTTTGAATAAAATATATGCCTACTTCAATATTCTTATACCCAAATAAGTATTTTTCATTGATCAGCCTTGGTTTCCAATACTCCTGATAGGTCGATATTTCATAGTAGAGAATCTAGACCAGCTGTCTGGTATCATAATTACTTGACATGGTAACAAAGATAGATCAAGTGATTTGTTGTTTTATCCTTGAGGGTTTTTCATTGCAATCAAGCCTTAGACCCCAAGTGTATGTAATCTCCCATTAGTAGCGTTTTAAGAAATAACCTGCAGGAGCTTGTTAAACCTTTACGGGATCGGTGACCCCCTCGCGGGACGATTGAGCAAACGGAAGCTAATGTGATTAGCATGAGATTGTAAGTAACAAAAACAATGGTCAGAAAACTTAAATTCTTGTTATTCTAACTGCACTGTCCAATTTACAGTAGCTATTACAGTAAACAAGCCAAATTAGGCACATTTGGGCAGTCTTGATACAACATTTTGAACCGATATGCAATAGTTCATTGGATCAGTCTAATACTTTGCACATACACTGCTGTCATCTAGTAGCCAAATTCTAAATCATGCCTGGGCTGGAATAATACATTATGGCCTTTCTCTTGTATTTCAAAGATGATGGTATTATCTTTTACCAGATCTAATATGCTATATTCTACTACCTTAATTTCACATTTCTACAAACTTCAAAGTGTTTCCTTCGAAATAGAATCAAGAGTATGCATATCCTTGCTTCAGGTCCTGAGCAACAGACAGTTAGATTTGGGAATGTCATTTTAGGCAAAAATTGAAAAAAATGGTCAGATCCTTAAGAGTTTCTGCCTGTTGGTTGCAATCAAGACATTATATACACATGTGTGGTTAAATTGTGTTTTTATTTATTTATTGTCAAATCATATCATATAATGTGAAGAAAGGAAAATAGTGCATTCTGTTAGAAGAATATAGAACTTGATAAAATGCTGCTATCATAGAATTAGGACTTAGAATACTAGAATGGACATGAACCTTCTTATGATGGGATGAAGGTCAGCCATTTTGTTCAGGGAGTTGGTCAACCATGGTTTGTCAGTGATGTGATAAGATATTGTGCAAAATAATTCATTTGAAAAAGGTATTTGCATGTTTCTTAGCTACCTAGCCAGACAGTTTTAGAGGAATTATTCCAAATGAACTGCCAATATGCCAAAATTCCATTCAAACAATGCAGTCAATCCCCAGCCACACACTGCCTGAAATCAGTTGATGACAGGACTCAGACAAGTTGTAAATGCAACAGGTACTGATATTGTATCATTTAATAGCACTCACAGCTTTACAAGAAAATAAACATGTAGACATGTATGGTCTGTTTACATATATTTGAGGCTATTTGTACAGAAAATGTTGCATAAAACCTGTATGAACTCTATTTATAATTGACTATATAAGGTTGACAATTTTATGACAACATTTTTGATATCACATGCTTTACTTTTTATTTTCCTACGTAAGTAAAATCAGGATTATGACTCTGACATTAATTCCAATTAGACTGGTTTGGATTTCTCCCTGACCAATATAGATGTGATAAAGAGGTAAATGGAACGCAGACCGCGGGGAACAGAAGAAGGATCCCGGATTGGCACACATTCAACAAATCTGATCCAACAAAGTTGATATTCGTCAAATTCTTCATGATTGATGTGTTGTAACAGGACCACAATGTGATAAAGTCCGATTAAAATATATTTGACTGTTTCGCTGCATAACATTTAAAAGTTGTCCCTTTTCAGGTTTTAAAGAAGTTGCTGCTAAATGCTAACTCCCGTTTGTATAAGCTGGTAGCATAGCTAGCATACAGAAATTGGTGGTGATAGTCAGTCATTTTTAATTAATGCAGTTGATTGGTGATGACGACATGAACATACACTGAGTGTTAAAAACATTAGGAACACCTTCCTAATCTTGAGTTGCACCCCCCTTTGCCCTCAGAACAGCCTCATTTTGTCAGGGCATGGACTCGACAAGGTGTCAAAAGCGTTCCATAGGGATGCTGGACCATGTTGACTCCAATGCTTCCCACAGTTGTGTCAAGTTGGCTGGATTTTTTCGGGTTTGTGGATTCTTAATACACACGGGAAACTGTTGAGCATGAAAAACCCAGCAGTGTTGCAGTTCTTGACACACTCAAATCGATTTGCCTGGCAGCTACTGAATTGCACATATACACAATCCATGTCTCAATGCTTAAAAATCCTTCTTTAAGCTGTATCCTCCCTTTCATCTACACTGATTGAAATGGATTTAACAAGTGACATCAATAAGGGATCATAGCTTTCACCTGGTTTAGCTGGTCAGTCTAATAATAATAATCACAGTGGTTGTAGAGGGTGCAACAGGTCAGCACCTCAGGAGTAAATGTCAGTTGCTTTTCATAGCCGATCATTCAGAGTTAGAGACAGAAGGTGCGGTAGAGAGAGAGTCGAAAACAGCAGGACTGGGACAAGGTAGCATGTCCGGTGAACAGGTCAGGGTTCCAATTCCGCAGGCAGAACAGTTGAAACTGGAGCAGCAGCATGACCAGGTGGACTGGGGACAGCAAGGAGTCATCAGTCCAGGTAATCCTGAGGCAAGGTCCCAGGGCTCAGGGCCTCTGGGAGGGGAGGGAGATGGAGAGAGGAGAATTTGAAGGAGCATTCTTAAATTCACACAGGACACCGGATAAGACAGGAGAAATAATCCAGATATAACAGACTGACCCTAGCCCCCCAACACAAAACTATTGCAGGGGTGGCAGGTAGCCTAGTGGTTAGTGTTGGGCCAGTAACCGAAACGTTGCTGGATTGAATCCCAGAGCTGATAAGGTAAAAATCTGTTATTTTTGTCTTGTCAGCTCATGTTCCCCGGTAGGTTGTCATTGTAAATAAGAATTTGTTCTTAACCGACTTGCCTAGTTAAAAAAATATTCAATAAATACTGGAGGCTGAGACAGGAGGGGACAGTGTCACCAGCAAAGGACCATCACTCCTCCTCCATGCTTCAGGTGTGAACCACACATGTGGAGATCATCTGTTCACCTAATCTGTGTCTTACAAAGACACAGCGGTTGGAATCAAACATCTCAAATTTGGACTCATCAGACCAAAGAACAGATTTCCACCGGTCTAATATCCATTGCTTGTGTTTATTGGCCCAAACAAGTTTCTTCTTATTATTGATGTTCTTTAGTAATGGTTTCTTTGCAGCAATTCAACCAGGACCTATATAATAATAGGCGGTGTCAGAGGAAAGCCCCCAAAATTGTCAGAGACCCCAGTCACCCAAGTCATAGACTGTTTTCTCTGCTACCACACGGCAAGCGGTACCGGAGCGCCAAGTCTAGGACCAAAAGGCTCCTTAACAGCTTCTACCCCCAAGCCATAAGGCTGCTGAACAATTAATCAAATGGCCACTGGACTATTTACATTGACCCCCCCTCCATTTGTTTTGTACACTGATGCTACTCGCTGTTTATTATATACGCATAGTCACTTCACCCCCACCAACACGTACAAATTACCTCAACTAAACTGTACTGCACATTGACTCAGTACCAGTACCCCCTGTATATAGCCTCGTTATTGTTATTTTATTGTGTTACTTTAAATAATTTTTTACTTTAGTTTATTTGGTAAATATTTTCTTAACTCTTCTTGAACTGCACTGTTGGTTAAGGGCTTGTAAGTAAGCATTTCACGGTAAGGTCTACACCTGTTGTATTAGGCGCAAGTTGGACTTGATGAAGGCCTGATTCAACAAGGCACACCTGTTAATAGAAATTAATTCCAGGTGACTACCTCATGAAGCTGGTTGAGAGAATGCCAAGAGTGTGCAAAGCTGTCATCAAGGCAAACGGTGTCTACTTTGAAAAATCTCAAATATAAAACATTCTTGGTTACTACATAATTCCATATGTGTTATTTCATAGTTTTGAAGTCTTTACTATTATTCTACAATGTAGAAAATTGTAAAAAAAATAAAAAATAAAAAAAAATCCCTGGAATGAGTAGGTGTGTCCAAACTTTTGACTGGTACTATATGTCCCTGCTCTCCCCACTCAGCGTTCTCATCACACAATTAATGAAAGGAGCTAGCAGCATATTATTCACTTCATCAGGATAGAATGTTCTCATCCCTAGAGATGATTTCCTGACCTTGATTGATATTGTGGATCAGCATGGCAACATCAAGATAGTGCAGCTCAGGGAATAGCTCGACAGCGGAAATCAGCCAGAAATAGAAGTATTGTCATTGAATGAAAGATAATTGATAGTTGCTTGAACATGTTCGGAGGAGATTACGTTCTGTTTACTTTCTTTGATTATTTTTCTGTTTTTATCTGTCTTTCTCTTTTCCGCCCTGCCCTCATCATCATTGTCGTCTTCCTCTCTCCCTAAGCCTCACTTTATGTTGATTTCCTAGTCTATCAGTTTGAAGTATTTGTTAAATGACACAGAAAACAGCTGTCAGGGTCAATAATGAACGAGTAAATGGCTTTCAAGGATGAATACACACACACAATCCCCAGGCCTCTCTCTCCTTCCATTGAGGGGATGAGATTGTTGATGTTTGAGTTTGTTGTCATTCTGCCACCCGGTTTCTGACTCACGCTTAGTGTTTTAATACCTTCCAGCGTGAGTGTTTGAGTACTTTGCTCGGGGCCTTTACTGTCGCCCCACAAGGCTGTTGTCATCACAAAGAATCCTCACATTGCAGATAGGAAGCCTCTTCCACAGCTCCTATTTGTTAGCATTTAGATCTAGGATAGACTCGTGTGTAAGTTAACATTTGAGCTACTGCCATCCAGTTCAATGCTAATACATTCTATTCCTCATTCATCTTTTGCATCTTTTGGCCTCTATTCAGAAAAATCATTCATACTTCATGAGAGATCATGTTCAGTTACTGAAAAATGGGTTAAGGAACCCAAGATACACTACATGACTAAAAGTATGTGGACACCTGCTCGTCTAACATCTCATTCCAAAATCATGGGCATTAATAGTTGGCTCCCCCTTTGCTGCTCTAACAGAATCCACTCTTCTGGGAAGGCTTTCCACTATATGTTGGAACATTGCTGAGGGAACTTGCTTCCGTTCAGCCACAAGAGCATTAGTGATGTCATGTTGGGTGATTAGGCCTGGCTTGCAGTCAGCGTTTCCAATTCATCTCAAAGGTGTTCAATGGGGTTGAGGTCAGGTATCTGTGCAGGCCAGTCAAGTTCTTCTACACTGATCTCGACAAACCATTTCTGTATGGACCTCGCTTTGTGCACGGGGGCATTGTCATGCTGAACGCATATATATTTTTAGAAAATATGTACAGTGGCTTGCGAAAGTATTCACCCCCTTGGCATTTTTCCTATTTTGTTGCCTTAAAACTTGGAATTAAAATAGATTTTTGGGGGGTTTGTATCAATTGATTTACACAACATGCCTACCACTTTGAAGATGCTAAATATATTTGCTTGTGAAACAAACAAGAAATCTTGATCTTGCATAACCATTCACCCCTCCAAAGTCAATACATTGTAGAGTGATGTTTTGCAGCAATTTAAGCTGCAAGTCTCTTGGGGTATGTCTCTACAGTGCCTTGCGAAAGTATTCGGCCCCCTTGAACTTTGCGACCTTTTGCCACATTTCAGGCTTCAAACATAAAGATATAAAACTGTATTTTTTGTGAAGAATCAACAACAAGTGGGACACAATCATGAAGTGGAACAACATTTATTGGATATTTCAAACCTTTTTAACAAATCAAAAACTGAAAAATTGGGCGTGCAAAATTATTCAGCCCCTTTACTTTCAATGCAGCAAACTCTCTCCAGAAGTTCAGTGAGGATCTCTGAATGATCCAATGTTGACCTAAATGACTAATGATGATAAATACAATCCACCTGTGTGTAATCAAGTCTCCGTATAAATGCACCTGCACTGTGATAGTCTCAGAGGTCCGTTAAAAGCGCAGAGAGCATCATGAAGAACAAGGAACACACCAGGCAGGTCCGAGATACTGTTGTGAAGAAGTTTAATGTCGGATTTGGATACAAAAAGATTTCCCAAGCTTTAAACATCCCAAGGAGCAATGTGCAAGCGATAATATTGAAATGGAAGGAGTATCAGACCACTGCAAATCTACCAAGACCTGGCCGTCCCTCTAAAATTCCAGCTCATACAAGGAGAAGACTGATCAGAGATGGAGCCAAGAGGCCCATGATCACTCTGGATGAACTGCAGAGATCTACAGCTGAGGTGGGAGACTCTGTCCATAGGACAACAATCAGTCGTATATTGCACAAATCAAACAAAGTTCAAGGGGGCCGAATACTTTCGCAAGGCACTGTATAAGCTTGGTACATCTAGCCACTGGGATTTTTTCCCATTCTTCAAGGCAAAACTACTCCAGCTCCTTCTCCTTCTCAATTGGATTGAGGTCTGTGATTTGACTAGGCCATTCCAATACATTTAACTGTTTCCCCTTAAACCACTCAAGTGTTGCTTTAACAGTATGCTTAGGGTCATTGTCCTGCTGGAAGTTGAACTTCCGTCCCAGTCTCAAATTTCTGGAAGACTGAAATAGTTATTCCTCAAGATTTTCCCTGTACTTAGTGCAATCCACCATGGCTTCAATTCTGACCAGTTTCCCAGTCCCTGCCGATGAAAAACATTGATGCTGCCACAACCATGCTTCACTGTGGGGATGGTATTCTCGGGGTGATGAGAGGTGTTGGGTTTGCGCCAGACATAGCGTTTTCTTTGATGGCCAAAAAGCTCAATTTTAGTATCATCTGAGTACCTTCTTCCATATGTTTGGGGAGTCTCCCACATGCCTTTTTGCGAACACCAAACATGTATGTTTATTTTTTTCTGGACACTCTTCCGTAAAGTCCAGCTCTGTGGAGTGTCAGCCTTAAAGTGGTCCTATGGACAGATACTCCAATCTCCGCTATGGAGATTTGCAGCTCCTTCAGGGTTATCTTTGGTCTCTTTGTTGGCTCTCTGATTAATGCTCCCCTTGCCTGGGCTGTGAGTTTTGGTGGGCGGCCCTCTCTTGGCATGTTGGTTGTGGTTAAGTATTCTTTCCATTTTTGAATCATGGATTTAATGGTGCTCCATGGGATGTTCAAAGTTTCAGATATTTTTTTATAACCCAATCCTGATCTGTACTTCTCCACGACTTTGTCCCTGACCTGTTTGGAGAGCTTCTTGGTCTTCATAGTGCCGCTTGCTTGGTGGTGCCCCTTGCTTAGTGGTGTTGCAGACTCTGGGGCCTTTCAGAACAGGTGTATATATAATGGGATTATGTGACAGATCATGTGACACTTAGATTGCACACAAGTGGACTTTATTTAACTAATTATGTGACTTTTGACGGTAATTGGTTGCACTAGATCTTATTTAGGGGCTTCATAGTAAAGGGCGTGAATTCATGTTTTTTAAACAAGTTATTTTTTAAATTTCACTTTACCAATTTGGACTATTTTGTGTATGTCCATTACATGATATCCAAATAAAAATCCACTTCAATTACAGGTTGTAATGCAACAAAATAGGGAAAATGCCAAGGGGGGTGAATACGTTTGCAAGGCAGTGTATATATATATATACATACACTACCATTCAAAAGTTTGGGGTTACATAGAAATGTCCTTGTTTTTGAAGCTTCAGTAAACAGTACGCGCAAAACACCAATCTCAACATCAACAGTTTAGAGGCGACTCCGGGATGCTGGCCTTCTAGGCAGTTGCAAAGACAAAGCCATATCTCAGACAATAAAAAGAAAACATTAAGATGAGAAAAAAGGTCACAGACACTGGACAGAGGAACTCTGCCTAGAAGGCCAGCATCCCAGAGTCACCTCTTCACTGTTGACGTTGAGACTGGACAGAGGAACTCTGCCTAGAAGGCCAGCATCCCAGAGTCGCCTCTTCACTGTTGACATTGAGACTGGTGTTTTGCAGGCACTATTTAATGAAGCTGCCAGTTGAGGACTTGTGAGGCGTCTGTTTCTCAAACTAGACACTCTAATGTACTTGTCCTCTTGCTCAGTTGTGCACCGGGGCCTCCCACTCCTCTTTCTATTCTGTTTAGAGCCAGTTTGTGCTGTTCTGTGAAGGAAGTAGTGTGCTGTTGTGTGAATAGAGTAGTACACAGCGTTTTACGAGATCTTCAGGTTCTAGGCAAAATGGCAGTTTCTTGGCAAAATCTCGCATGGAACAAGAGTAGACTGATTAGTTTCAGAAGAATGTTCATTATTTCTGGCCATTTTGAGCCTGTAATCGAACCCACAAATGCTGATGCTCCACATACTTTGGAGAAAGGCCAGTTTTATTGCTTCTTTAATCAGCACAACCATTTTCAGCTGTGCTAACATAATTGCAAAATGGCTTTCTCATGATCAATTAGCCTTTTAAAATTATCAACTTTGATTAGCTAACACAACGTGCCATTAGAACACAGGAGTGATGGATGCTGATAATGGACCTCTGTACGCCTATGTAGATATTCCATAAAAATCTGCCGTTTCCAGGTACAGTAGTCATTTACATTTACATTTACATTTACAACATTAACAATGTCTGCACTATGGGTCTTCCAAATGGACAATGACCCCAAGCATACTTCCTAAGTTGTGGCAAAATGGCGTAAGGACAACAAAGTCAAGGTATTGGAGTGGCCATCACAAACCCTGACCTCAATCCTATAGAAAATGTGTGGGCAGAACTGAAAAGGCGTGCGCGAGCAAGGTGGCCTACAAACCTGACTCAGTTACACCAGCTCTGGGCCAAAATTCACCCAACTTATTGTAGAAGGCTACCCAAATTGTTTGACCCAAGTTAAACAATTTAATGACAATGCTACCAAATACTAACTGAGTGTATGTAAACTTCTGACCCACTGGGAATGTGATGAAAGAAATGAAAGCTGAAATAAATAATTCTCTCTACTGTTATTCTGACATTTCACATTCTTAAAATAAAGTGGAGATCCTAACTGACCTAAGACAGGGAATTTTTACTATGATTAAATGTCAAAAATTGTGAAACTGAGTTTAAATGTATTTGGCTAAGGTGTATGTAAACTTCCGACTTCAACTGTACATATACATACATACATACATACATACACGCATATACATACACACATAAATACATACATATACACATACCTATATAAATACATATATCTTTTTACAAATATATATTTTCCTTTATTGCCTTCCCAACCATACCCCTCCTTCCCCGATTGGAGCAAACTAGTGAACAACAATGCTTAGGGCTGTTTTTCCAGCTCATACATACTACATACATTTGTTCTATTTTGTTTTTACTCATGTCCTCCCTCTACCCTCAAACTCTTCCATCTATTTCTGATGTCCATTAGGTTTGATTTCTATCTTTCAAACTGTCCTCCTTTCAGAAAAGTTCCAAACTATGGATGTTTTACATTAGTTCTTGTTATTAGTCCCATCCTTCAGCTCCATTCAACCCCTCCCATCTATCTCTTAACACCGTCCATATTGGATCTCTATTTGCCATGTATTTTTCCAGTTTCACAAAAGTTCTGAACCTTTCTATGCTCATTGTTTCTACAGATAGTAAATTGATAAATAAACATTTTTGCTAAAAGTATTATTATATTATTGATCGATTGACTATGAGATTTCAGATCACCCAGTAGTGCTATTGGCAGAGTTAGCTCCGGGTAAATATTGTAATTATTCAGCCATTCCTGGACCTTTGACCAAAAACAAGCTACATATGGACAGTACCAAAACAAATGATCTAATGAAAAACTTTTCTCACTCAAAGTGTTAGGTATAATCCTGAATAATGAGTGAGAAAGTTAATGAGTGAAAAAGTTACACAAATGCTAACCTCCACTCTTATTGAAATGGTGAGAGGTTAGCATGTCTTGGCGGTACGATATTTGTGTGTCTATGACTCTCTCATTCAACATTATTCACGATTCATTCAGGTTACAGCCTTGTTCTAAAATTGATAAAATTGTTTTTTCCCTCATCCATCTACACACAATTCCCCATAATGACAAAGCAAAAACATGTTTTTCAAACTGTTGCTAATTTATTAAAAGCAAAAAACAGATGTCACACTTACATAAGTATTCAGACCATTTACTCAGTACTTTGTTGAAGCACCTTTGGCAGCAATTACAGCCTTGAGTCTTCTAGGGTATGATGCTACAAGCTTGGCACACCTGTATTTGGAGAGTTTCTTCCATTCTTCTCTGCAGATCCTCTCAAGCTCTGTCAGGTTGGATGGGGAGCGTTGCTGCACAGCTATTTTCATGTCTCTCCAGAGATGTTCGAAGTCTGGGCTCAGGCTGGGTCACTCAAGGACATTCACAGACTTGATCAGTAGCCACTCCTGTGTTGGCTTGGCTGTGTGCTTAGGGTCTTTGTCCTGTTGGAAGGTGAACCTTCTCCCCAGTCGGAGGTCCTGAGCACTCTGGAGCAGATTTTCATCAAGGATCTCTCTGTACTTTGCTCCATTCATCTTTGCCTCGATCCTGACTAGTCTCCCAGTCCCTGCCACTGAAAAACATGCCAACAGCATGATGCTGCCACCACCATTCTTCACTGTAAGGACTGTGCCAGGTTTCCTCCAGACATGACGCCTAAATCTTGTTTCTCATGGTCTGAGAGTCTTTAGGTGCCTTTTGGCGAACTCCAAGCTGGTTGTCATGTGCCTTTTACTGAGGAGTGGCTTCCGTCTGGCCTGATTTTGGTGGAGGGCTGCAGAGATGGTTGTCCTTCTGGAAGGTTCTCCCATCTCCACAGAGGAACTCCAGAGCTCTGTCAGAGTGACCATCGGGTTCTTGGTCACCTCCCTGACCAAGGCCCTTCTCCCTCGACTGCTCAGTTTGGCCAGGCGGCCAACTGTAGGAAGAGTCTTGGTGGTTCCAAAATGGAGGTCGCTATGTTCTAGGAGACCTTCAATGCTGCAGACATTTTTTGCTACCTTTCACCAGATCTGTGCCTCGACCCAATCCTGTCTTTGAGCTCTATGGGCAATTCCTTCGACCTCATGGTTTGGTTTCTGCTCTGACATGCACTGTCAACTGTGGGACCTTATATAGACTGGTGTGTGCCTTTCCATCATGTCCAATCAATTAAATTTACCACAGGTGGACACCAAGTTGTAGAAACATCTCAAGGATGATCAATAGAAACAGGATGCACCTGAGCTCAATTCCAAGCCTCATAGCAAAGGTTCTGAATACTTATGTAAATAAGGTATTTATGTTTTTTCTAAAAACCTGTTTTTGCTTTGTCATATATAGTGCATTGTGTGTAGATTGCTGAGTACATTTTTTTAGAATAAGGCTGTAACTTAACAAAATGTCAAAGGTCAAGGGGTATGAATTCTTTCCGAATGCACTGTATTTTCTGTCATTTACGTTCCATTTCTGCGGTCCAGTTGATAACCATTGCTATGAACACTTAGAAGCCAACCTTACTGAAGCATATATCACGCATTGGCTTATCCCTCTGTTCTGGCACAGATCTACTGTTCACATGGATCCTCTCAGAATCCCTCACTCTTGACCCCTACATTATGCAACGTCATGTAATGCCATTTTCATCTGTGTTGGGACTTTTAGATAGCAAGCTACTTACCATCATGCCGGAAAAAGCACACTGTCTTGTGACTGGATGCCATAGTTCCCCGAAGAATGAATACATCCGACTGCAGTGGCAGCTTTTCATTTCAGGTGGACAGGCTGCAACAAAGAAGTGTGATCATGTCACGCAAAGTTGCTTTATCGATTGGCGAGAACATTTGACGGGTTTCAGTGGCGCTTGCAAGTGTCCGAGTTTGATTCATCTGAAACGGTGGCTGTGGTGTAAAGTTGTGAAAATGTACTTGGTCTGAGGATGACAGAGAATTAGTGTCGAGGTTTTATGCCCCTAATATGATATACCATCTAACTCCGTTATCATGTGAATATTATAGACCCATAATCGTATCCATTGGATATAGCCAAGGTTGCAAGGCTTGAGTCACCACTCTGGATATATGATGCAAGTGTCTACGTTTTACCGTTCTGCAATTATTAAGAGGCTGAGGAACAAGGAGCTAATATCTTGCAATCGATGTCCTAGCATTAAATGAATGCGTTAACCTTAGCTCAGAGATGCATAGTTAGAGACCAAGCATATACGCAATATGTGTCGTAAATAACATTTACCATCAGACATTTCACCAAATAATAATTATAGGAATATTTGAGGACTACGGTTCATATCCATTTAAAAGTAATTTGATGTATTACAGTTAAGCAATAAGAATACAATTAATTGTACCATTTGTTACCATCTTCACAATAAAAATAATATAAAATATTGTCACTGCCTACTAGAAGTGGTGGGTTGGAGTCAGGCGCAGAGAGCAGGGTTCGGTAAATCGTCATTTATTATCAGGCAAAAAACGGTCACGCCAACATACAGGACGCATAAAACAGACCAGCCCAAACACAGGACCAAACAGTCCGGAGAATACCAACATGAAACCACAACCAACAGAGTAACAAAAAACAATCCCGCACAAAACAAGGGTGGGTCAAACTACTACATATAGGGAAGCTAATTAAACCAAAATACACACAGGTGAAACTAATAAGACAAAACCAACAGACAAACGAAAAAGGGATCGTTAGCGGCTAGTAGGACGGTGACGACGATCGCCGAGCACCGCCCGAACAGGCAGGGGAGCCAACTTCGGCGGAAGTCGTGACAAATATCCCAAATCTTAATAGCATGGACAATTCACCATTTTGATATACAAACTTTCATCAGGAGATCGGTTTACCAATGACTCCATGATCAAAGTTTAAACCCAGCTTTTATTCTTCCAAGAGCGCCAAATCCCAAGATCTCCCATTGTCTACATCACGTTTCATGGCCCAAAACATTCAAACAAAAGGCATAAAACTTCACACGCATTCTCTAATCTAATCACCACACCTCAAACTGTTATCATGTTTCAGGTAAGACCCAGATGCAGACAACATCAAATTAACAACAGTTTATTAATCCAACAGGGGCAGGCAAAAGACAGGTCAAGGGCAGGCAGGGGTCAGTAATGCAGATAGGTGGGGCAAAGGTGCAGGCAGGCTCAGGGTCAGCGCAGGCAGAAATGGTCAAAACCAGGAAAACTAGAAAACAGGAACAACCGAGAGCCAGGAACAGAGGGAAAACCGTTGGTAGGCTTGACGAAACAAAACGAACTGGTAACAGACAAACAGAGAACACAGGTATAAATACACAGGGGATAATGGGGAATATGGGTGACACCTGGAGGGGGGTGGAGACAATCACAAAGACAGGTGAAACAGATCAGGGTGTGACAAATGTATTATAAAAGCACACCCCTGTGTTGCTCCTCTTTGAACTATCGCCGTCCGATGAACAGAATAAGACCATTTCTCTGTAACAATAAATCCATAACACGTACTGTACAATGAAACATATCAAAATCCATAACTCTTTATGAACTCTTGAAACAATCCAAACGTGACAATCTAATTCACACAGTAACAATCATTTTGTTGATTCAAGTTTCATTAGTCTTCTCAACTCTCCTGGTGACAGTGACCCCAGGACTCAACTCTCCTGGTGGCTCTCTCCTATGAGACACAAATATTTAAAAATATTTTAAAAATGTAACTAGGCAAGTCAGTTAAGAACAAAATCCGTCTTACAATGATGGCCTACCCTGGCCAAACCCGGACGACGCTGGGCCAATTGTGCGCCGCCCTATTGGACTCCCAATCATGGCCAGGCCAGAGCCTGGAATCAAACCAGGGTCTGTAGTGACACCTCTAGCACTGAGATGCAGTGCCTTAGACCGCTGCGCCATCCATCCGGACAATGCCAAATTGAATCAACACGTCAGGCTGGTGTCAGCAAGTCACTAGACGCATCTTCAGACCTGGCCTTCATCATTGTGCTCTAGTTTTCCACTACAGTGGTTGCTTTGACTTATGAACAGTACATTGTCTGTAACACACCTGGTAGTCACTATATGGTTTTTGTTCTTCCAACCCATCAGCCCCCTACATTGAGTCTGAGAACTGACAGCACACAGCTCACACGGAGGAATGTTTTCCATAAAAGGAGCTGCGATGTGCATATTATTTGTAATTTACCCCTCAAATTAAACATATATTGTTTGCTGTTTCATTGTGTGGGTTGTTGTCTTACAGTTGATATAGCTTGTGTCATAGGGGCTAATCGTGATGATTAGGGGGGTGAGGGGGTTGTTATTATTTCACTCTCCATCTCCTTTTGTCTTTCCACTATCATCAAGCTGTAATGATGGACATTTTAGAACATGTAACATCTACTCTGTCTGCACAGCTTCCCAGGCAACCACCGCAGTAGGAGTGCTGTAATAGAAATATCAGCTTTCCCAAGGCAAAGAAGTAAGATAGGCTGTGAAGACAGACCCCAGTCATAGTTATTCATTTCAAATCAATTGAGCATTTCAGGAAATAACATTCCAAATACAAACACTGAAAAGTTTCATCAAAAAGTGTACAACCAAATATTGCATACTGCAAATTCAGTACTTCAAAAATACTATAAAACACATTGTAGAATCACTAGATCACTACATAAATGAATTGAGAGCATCATAACTAAGAAGAGAAAAAAAAGAAATAAAATTCACTACTCATTTAGCAAACATATCCCTTTTCATAGACGTGACATATGCTCCTGGATCTCCTCACCCTTGATCCAACGCTGTATGTGGGGAAGCTGTGTGAGCTGTTCATCCCAGGGCCCCTGTCTGCCCAGTGTGAGAGGCCTGACAAGGAGGCGGCCACAGCTGGATTTGTCTCCCGCTTCAATCTTGGGGATGACTGAAGCCAAGTGGGTGACTGAAGCCTGCTTGAATGAAGCAGGGTGCATCGGTCCCCCTCCTCTCCCACTTCCCTTTCCATCAATCTCTTTAGTTGGTTACTAAAGCCTAAATCATTATACTTTTACGTGATATATCACAATTTGTTACTTTGTGTTGCTTTTTTCAAGCATTCGGACGGGAGATGAGTGTTACAAATTGTACAAATCAATGGAGTCCTGCACACTGTAGGGCGGCCGTGTGCTTATATTAGGCTAATGGCTCTGTTGTTGTCAAATGTCACTATTATTTCTCAGCTTTATTTCTCATGAGTGTTCATGTTGATCAATATTTTGACTATGCTGGCCTATTGTAAATGATCAAATAAATATATGATCAATACATACAGTTCTGAACATATTGTCATTTATAATGCTAATGCAGAAGCACCAATAGACGGTCCAGTACAATTATTGTATGCTGTTTTCATGTACATTCCCTTATTTAAGCTTCTAAAGTTACTCAGGCTTGACCAATTCTTGTGAAGTGTATCAGTGAACTGTATTCTGTAATTATACTGATTTAAAAATATGAACACAACATGTAAAGTGTTGGTCCTATATTTCATGAGGTGAAATAAAACATCCCAGAAATGTTCCGTACACACAATAATCTTATTTCTCTGAAATTTTGTGCACACATACTGTATGTTTACATCCCTGTTAGTGAGCATTTCTCCTTTGCCAAGATAATACATCCACCTGACAGGTGTGGCATATCAAGAAGCTGATTAAACAGCATGATCATTACAGAGGTGCACCTTGGACAGGGGACAATAAAAGGCCACTCTAAAATGTGTGGTTTTGTCACACAACACAATGCCAATTCAGAAGTTTTGAGAGAGTATGCAATTAGCATGCTGACAGCAGGAATGTCCACCAGAGCTGTTGCCAGATAATTTAATGTTAATTTCTCTACCATTAGCCACCGCCAACGTCATTTTAGAATTTGGCAGTACGTACAACCACGCCAGCCCAGGACCTCCACATCCAAGCTTCTTCACCTGCGGGATCGTCTGAGACCAGACACCCAGAAGCTGATGGAAGTGAGGAGTATTTCTGTCTGTAAAGCCCTTTTGTAGTGAAAAACAAATTCTGATTGGTCGGGCCTGGCTCCCCAGTGGGTGAGCCTTGCTCCCAAATGGGTGGGCCTGTGGCTGAGCCCCAGCCCAGTCATGTGAAATCCATAGATAAGGTCCTAATTCATTTATTTCAATTGACTTATTTCCTTATATGAACTGTAACTCAGTAAAATCTTTGAAATTGTTGCATGTTGCGTTTTATATTTTTGTTCAGTATAGTTACAAAACAAAGGAAATGTAATTGTGTATTGCTGCAGTTTGTCTGATACCCAATAGTCTCTGATCAGCTCTGTTGACCATGAGAGCGTTTTGCTGAGAAAATGGGGTGAGGTATACTATTTAGGCTCGGGATGATATGTGGCCCATTGTTTACCTTGTTATCTGGCAACGACCACAAGGGTGTTTCAAAGAGCTGTCAGTCAAGGCAGGCTCATGACTGTAAGCTCCCCGCCAACTCAGCCTGTTCTTTCAGACTTCCTGATAGTTAGAGATTTGATAAGAGGCACAATTTCTTAAATTCAGACTATTTGAACAGTGTAAAAATATTTTGGGTTATGTTTTGGTCATTCAAATGCTATTTTTACTTGGGATGTTTAATAATTCATATGTTGGATTCACATCACAATCAATCAAAAATCTAAGTTCACACATATAATAACAATATTATTATTACACACACATAATGAATACGTTTCTAACAAAATGTCCATATCAACAATCAAAATGACTGAAAAAGTGTCATTACCTCGACAAACCTGTACACCCACACACTGACTCGGTACCTGTACCCACTGTATATAGCCTCGTTATTGTTATTTTCTTGTGTTTCCTTTATTTTATTTGTATTTTTATTTAGTACATTTTTTCTTAATTCTTCTTGAACTGCACTGTTGGTTAAGGGCTTGTAAGTAAGCACTTCACGGTAAGGTCAACACTTGTTGTATTTGTATGTGACAAATAAAGTTTGCTTCATAAATCAAATGCATTTAAAATTGTATTTGTCACATGAGCCAAATACAACATGTGAAATGCTTACTTCCAAGCCCTTAACCGATAATGCGTTAATAAGTGTACAGTGAAATGCTTACTTCCAAGCCCTTAACCAATAATGCTTTAATAAGTTTACAGTGAAATGCTTACTTCCAAGCCCTTAACCAATAATGCTTTAATAAGTTTACAGTGAAATGCTTACTTCCAAGCCCTTAACCAACAATGCTTTAATAAGTTTACAGTGAAATGCTTACTTCCAAGCCCTTAACCAACAATGCTTTAATAAGTTTACAGTGAAATGCTTACTTCCAAGCCCTTAACCAACAATGCTTTAATAAGTTTACAGTGAAATGCTTACTTCCAAGCCCTTAACCAACAATGCTTTAATAAGTTTACAGTGAAATGCTTACTTCCAAGCCCTTAACCAACAATGCTTTAATAGGTTTACAGTGAAATGCTTACTTCCAAGCCCTTAACCAACAATGCTTTAATAAGTTTACAGTGAAATGCTTACTTCCAAGCCCTGAACCAACAATGCTTTAATAAGTTTACAGTGAAATGCTTACTTCCAAGCCCTTAACCAACAATGCTTTAATAAGTTTACAGTGAAATGCTTACTTCCAAGCCCTTAACCAACAATGCTTTAATAAGTTTACAGTGAAATGCTTACTTCCAAGCCCTTAACCAACAATGCTTTAGTAAGTTTACAGTGAAATGCTTACTTCCAAGCCCTTAACCAAAAATGCTTTAATAAGTTTACAGTGAAATGCTTACTTCCAAGCCCTTAACCAACAATGCTTTAATAAGTTTACAGTGAAATGCTTACTTCCAAGCCCTGAACCAACAATGCTTTAATAAGTTTACAGTGAAATGCTTACTTCCAAGCCCTTAACCAACAATGCTTTAATAAGTTTACAGTGAAATGCTTACTTCCAAGCCCTTAACCAACAATGCTTTAAGTTTACAGTGAAATGCTTACTTCCAAGCCCTTAACCAACAATGCTTTAATAAGTTTACAGTGAAATGCTTACTTCCAAGCCCTTAACCAACAATGCTTTAATAAGTTTACAGTGAAATGCTTACTTCCAAGCCCTTAACCAACAATGCTTTAATAAGTTTACAGTGAAATGCTTACTTCCAAGCCCTTAACCAACAATGCTTTAATAAGTTTACAGTGAAATGCTTACTTCCAAGCCCTTAACCAACAATGCTTTAATAAGTTTACAGTGAAATGCTTACTTCCAAGCCCTTAACCAACAATGCTTTAATAAGTTTACAGTGAAATGCTTACTTCCAAGCCCTTAACCAACAATGCTTTAATAAGTTTACAGTGAAATGCTTACTTCCAAGCCCTTAACCAACAATGCTTTAATAAGTTTACAGTGAAATGCTTACTTCCAAGCCCTTAACCAACAATGCTTTAATAAGTTTACAGTGAAATGCTTACTTCCAAGCCCTTAACCAACAATGCTTTAATAAGTTTACAGTGAAATGCTTACTTCCAAGCCCTTAACCAACAATGCTTTAATAAGTTTACAGTGAAATGCTTACTTCCAAGCCCTTAACCAACAATGCTTTACAAAGTTTTAATAAAACAAAACAATAGAAGTAAAACATTTGAAAATAAAAGTAACAAATAATTAAACAGCAGCAGTAAAAGGTGGTACCAGTACAGAGTCAATGTGGAGGCTATATACAGGGGGTACCAGTACAGAGTCAATGTGGAGGCTATATACAGGGGGTACCTGTACAGAGTCAATGTGGAGGCTATATACAGGGGGTACCTGTACAGAGTCAATGTGGAGGCTATATACAGGGGGTACCTGTACAGAGTCAATGTGGAGGCTATATACAGGGGGTACCTGTACAGAGTCAATGTGGAGGCTATATACAGGGGGTACCTGTACAGAGTCAATGTGGAGGCTATATACAGGGGTACCTGTACAGAGTCAATGTGGAGGCTATATACAGGGGTACCTGTACAGAGTCAATGTGGAGGCTATATACAGGGGGTACCTGTACAGAGTCAATGTGGAGGCTATATACAGGGGGTACCGGTACAGAGTCAATGTGGAGGCTATATACAGGGGGTACTGGTACAGAGTCAATGTGGAGGCTATATACAGGGGGTACCGGTACAGAGTCAATGTGGAGGCTATATACAGGGGGTACCTGTACAGAGTCAATGTGGAGGCTATATACAGGGGGTACCTGTACAGAGTCAATGTGGAGGCAATATACAGGGGGTACCGGTACAGAGTCAATGTGGAGGCTATATACAGGGGGTACCGGTAGAGAGTCAATGTGGAGGCTATATACAGGGGTTACCGGTACAGAGTAAGTGTGGAGGCTATATACAGGGGGTACCGATACAGAGCCAATGTGCGGGGGCACGGGTTAGTCGAAGTAATTGAGGTAATATGTACATGTAGGAAGTGACTATGCATAGATATTAAACAGAGAGTAGCAGCAGAGTAAAAGATGGGTCTGGGTAGTCATTTGATTAGCTGTTCAGGAGTCTTATGGCTTGGGGGTAGAAGCTGTTAAGAAACCTTTAGGAGCTAGACTTGGTGCTCTGGTACCGCTTACCCGTGTGGTAGCAGAGAGAACAGTCCATGACAAGGGTGTCTGGAGTCTTTAACAATTTTTAGGGCCTTCCTCTGACACCGCATGGTATACAGGTCCTGGATGGTAGGAAGCTTGGCCCCAGTGATGGACTGGGCTGTACGCACTACCCTCTGTAGTGCCTTGCGGTCGGAGGCCGAGCAGTTGCCATACCAGACGGTGATGCACCCAGTCAGGATGTTCTCGATGGTGCAGCTGTAGAACCTTTTGAGGATCTGAGGACCCATGCCAAATTTTTTCAGTCTCCTGAGGGGAAATAGGGTTAGTCGTGCCCTCCTCACGACTGTCTTAGTGTGTTTTGGACCATGATAGTTTGTTGGTGTAGAGTCACACGCTTGATGTAGTCATTGGCATTTGACTACCATAAATACTTAATGTAATAACCCAGGCGTTTATTTTCTTCAATCACTGAACACAACTGCCGCTTATTAGACACAGGCTTCTATTTGAGCCAGGTGTCTATTTCCTTCATGCACACAGATACTTCATGCACACAGATACTTCACACAAATGTTGAAAATAAGTGTTTAATATGCCGAAGTAAGTAGACCATATAGACCATAAAAGCTGCAGATCAGGAGCAGTGCACGGAGGTCTGTGACTGTGTTTGTGTGTAGCGTAGGCCTACTCAAATCTGACAGCGAGCAGACGTTCATTTTTCTCTTCCATTTGATTTATCATAGTAGCAGGCAATCAGAGGGCAGCAACAATCTAAATTGCCAGCCAGACCGAAACACGCAAAGGGATAAGTGATCTCTTGAAATGAGAAATACATCATTGCTCTATCCAATCAGGATCAACGTAGGCCACAGCCCGCCCCTTCTCTTTACAGACTAGCCAGTGGAGTTATTTTTAGAGCATGGCGCACTTGATTGAGTGACATGAGAAAGATGGGTGCTGTCACCCGAAAAATACTTTCATAACAAATCCATTGCAGATCTGACTTGCAAAGACATAGCTTGGTGACAGAGGATTTTGCACTTCAGAAGCATTAACCTTATAAACAATTCCATTTTAGACCTGTCGTTTATTTGAAACAGGCGTTTATTTGAAACAGGCGTTTATTTGAAACAGACGTTTATTTGAAACAGGCCTTTATTTGCTGAAGTGTGTGAGGTTCTAAAACCCTTCAATGGATTAAATGTCTCTGGCAACAACGCAAAAAGCTGTTCTATATTTGGCCCGAATGCTGCCCAAATTGCCTCCTTTTCGACTTTAGGCATACATAACTGCCAAAATACAGGAAGCACTTGAGTAAATGGTGCATTTTCCTGGAATGGTTTAGGTCCACTTGTAGAATCTATGCCAAGGTGTATTGAAGCTGTTTTGGCAGCTTGTGGTGGTCCAACACCCTATTAAGACACTTTATGTTAGTGTTTCCTTTGTTTTGTCAGTTACCTGTATGTGCTTGTGTTAAAAGTTAATCCACAGTTATTTTTTTGTAGAAACTATTGATCCTCTGTGTCACGCCCTGACCTTAGAGATCCTTTTTATGTCTCTGTTTTGGTTTGGTCAGGGCGTGAGTTGGGGTGGGCATTCTATGTTTTGTGTTTCTATGATTTTCTATTTCTATGTTTTGGCCGGGTATGTTTCTCAATCAGGGACAGCTGCCTATCGTTGTCTCTGATTGGGAACCATACTTAGGTAGCCTTTATCCCCACCTGTCTTTGTGGGAAGTTGACTTTCTTTATGGCACTTTGCCTTAAGCGTCACGGTTTTGTTTTGTAGTGTGTATTGTTTTGTTTTGTTCTGTTCGCCATCTTTTCTTAATTAAAGAACATGTACGCTCACCACGCTGCACCTTGTTCCGCTCTTTTCAACAGCCAGGACACGCTGTTGTTAATTAAATAATGCTCTCTGGTGCATTTTAAACATTGGGAGCTTAACTTTATTGAATTTGTTTTGTAAGCTTCTGCATTAACCAGGCCCCTGACGTTCCGCTCTTCCACTGACTTTCCAAACGGTGCGTTACGTTATTCCAACTTTGTGCAATACTGTCTATTTGTCAGGTAACAGGTTGTTTTTGCTAGCTTTGTTCAGTTCCGGGGGGGATGTGCGCACCAAATTAGGCAGAAATTCTTAAATGTGCACAGTACCACAGGCCAATACCTACAAAACATATTTAGGCAATATGCATGCGCAAAATATGAAATCGGGTCGAATGAAGCTACTTAAAGCTGGGCAAAACAGCGATGCATTTGTTGACCTTGTTGGAGCCAGAAAAGGCCATGTGTCAGGGATTTTAAGGACTTTGAATGGATGGAATGAAAGGCATGAATACCCTGGCACCTTTCCTGTGGTTTTGAGGCAGATTTAGCACATTTTACATTTTTGAGCATAAAAACCGGCAGAATAATTCAGAAAAAACATTGGATGAATGACAAAAACACCATTTAGTTGTATTGTCTCCGAGCTTGGAAGGACTTCATGTAATGTGCTGCTGGTCAACATGAACACTTGCTAGCCTGCCTACCCTGACTGCATGTCGCACACACGCGCAAGAACACATGCACACACACAGACACACCTCATGGCCATATTAGGAGAGGTGTTTTCACACAAACACACACACACATTTGCACATACACACACTATTCACTCTCATCTGCCCAATTATCACTCCTCAAACCATACCTGTCCAAAGCCTGAGCAATTACCAGGATGCTCTATGTTTATCAGACAGCCTGGCACTCATATTGTTACACACACCCACTCCACTGTCCACAAACACACACACACGTTGCAAGACTTTTGAGCAGGACACTCAAGAAATCTCATGGATGTTAACACACATACACACCCATCCCCATCAAACTCTATGTTAAATGCCACAGTGGCAATGTTAAGGGTGTGTAAGGTACCCAGAGTTCTGCCCTCATTAAACTGTCTCTGTCTGAGCTGTGTCTGGGAATCCCAGACAAGTCCCTGTGGACGAAACACTAAGCACACCTCAGGGACTCTGTTTGATTGAATGTCACCAATTATAATCAAAACTATAACTATAGACACAATACCCGAACCTCATTACCCCGTCAAATAATGGCCTTTACCAAGGACGTCCAAACTGTCTGAACGTAAACCCTCAATCAGAACCTGTATGCTACTAATTTCATCTGACAACGGAAACTTTGTTGAGCATAGTTAGAGCAGTTTGAATAAGGCATGCCCTTCTACGATGGCACAACACTCCTCTGCCTTACTAGATAGAGCATAGAGGTGTAGGGATGTGCCTCTTACCTCTGAACTTTATTTTCATAAGCTACCTTAGCCTTAGGTACAGGAGTGTCCCTGACCACATGACCTGACCAGGAAAAACTCTCTACTAGTAAGTCAATTTACTCCACACCAGCGATTTGATTACGGCATGGAATTGATCTGCCAAAACAAAAACCACTCATAGAGCCCACACACTACACAAGAGTAACAAGAGTGTGCTTTCTCTAGCCTCACTTTGGGGGGGGGGGGTGTAAAGTTGTCAGCTGCACCCTGATTGGAGGGGTGGGAACCATATTGGAGTGGTTATTGAAGTAGGTGTTGTTTCTAGGCAAAGTGTTAGGGCTCAGGCCAGGGGCTCTTTCTCAATTAATCTTCTCACATCCTCTCTCCTCACCTCATTTTCAAAACATATTGGATAAGAAGGAGAGACCTTGGACTTTTTCTTCCTACAAAGTTGAGAAGGAGGCAGGGAGTCTCGTTAGCGGCAGCTCTCCTGCTCTAGACTCCCCTCCAGGTCAGAGGCAACAGAAACTACCTCGTTAAAACCACTCAGCTCTAAAAATGTTAATTAGCGTTCTACAAAGATGGCTTCCAGTGCAGTGTGAGATTACACAGTATGGCTTTTTTGTTGTGTTTTCTAATAGAAAAACGCCCCCTTGCGTAACGATTGAGTCTTGATGTTGATTGTTAGTGAATCAAATCAAATCAAATGTTATTTGTCACATGCGCCGAATAGAACAGGTGTAGACCTTACAGTGAAATGCTTACTTATAAGCCCTTAACCAACAATGAAGTTTTAAGAAAATACCCCCCCCCCCCAAAAAAAGTAAGAGATAAGAACATCAAATAATTAAAGAGCAGCAGTAAATAACAATAGCAGGGCTTTATACAGTGGATACCGGTACAGAGTCAATGTGCGTTGAGATGAGTGAAGAGGTGTAGATGTAGCTTGAGGATTTCCTGAGATATACAGTATTTGATTGTCATTTCTGGTTACTGTTAAGTTCCTGAGTTCTCGATCGAAAAATCAACCATGTGAGAGGTGATCTCAGAACATGGATAGTTCTAAAGTACAGGGTAAATGTTGTGTGACTGACAAACAGCTGTTCGGGGGGGGACATAACCTTGAAATGTGCCATAGTGCAGGTAATAAAATCAAATTAGTGTTTTGGATCATTAACACCAGGGCCTACAGTATGTTTCCTTACACTCTTAAAGAAACTTTTTGGTTCCAGGTAGAACCTTTTTGGTTCCAGGTAGAACCCGTTTGGGTTCCATGTAGCAACCTCTGTATAAATACCCCAGGTAGACGGCTAGTATCCCTGGTCAGTCCTGTCTTCCTCTCTGTAGCAGAGATGGTGTAGTGAACTGTGCTCAGTTGATGATGAGTAACTTTGCTGACTTGCAGACTCTTGTTAACTCCCAGAGCTAACATGGAGGCTTAAGCTCAGTGGGCTAGAATGGTCTTTGAGCTCATATTTGACTTGAGTTCAATACCAGGTCAGTTACAAATCCTTACTCAAACCTTTACCGAGTGAGACAGCCTCTGATTGTTTTTGTTGTACTCTCAAAGTTATAGTACTGCAACATTTATATATCATACTACCATGAGAAAAAGTTTGGTGGACAAAACACTCTTTAGATGTGGCACAAATCACAGTCCTGGCATACTTTTTCAAGTCCATGCGGGCACTCTGACATCCAAGACCCCAGGCAGACAGGCAGTGAGTCAGGCTAAATTTAGCGCTGGGCCCTGATGAACGAGGCTGAAGCTGGGGTGAAAAGGGGCAGACAAACGAGTTATGGTCAGGGGAGTGGAGAGCAGAGCAGGCCTATGTTTGATGAGGCTGTACCTGGCCAAGCATTACTCACTGATTAGACACAGTGTGAGAGCGATCTCGACCTGTCTGTAGTCTGCTGTAGCTCTGCCTGAAGGAGAGAGAGGCCAAGGCAAAGCTATATGTGAGTGGGTGAGAAGATGGGTAGTTGGCGTGCATGTGTGTGTGTGTGTGTGTGCGTGAGCGTGTTGGTGTGTCTGTGTACATGTGTGCGTTGATCTGTCTGCCCAGCATGTCTGCCCAGCATGGGAGGCATAAAAAATGGCCTTATTTGCTGGCGTGTCGAGATGAGAATCCTACATGTCTCTGGTTCCAAGATCTTCTTGAGTTCAATCATTTATTCAAGTCTTTGATCTTGTTTTATCTTGTGTAACTATCTATCTGTTAATGTTGACCAGGAGCACATTGCATCAAGTCCTTCCAAGCCCGGGATTTTGAATGTGAAATACATGACGGAATAACCCTCTTTGTGAACTCATATGCATGAAAAATCCACACACACACACACACACACACACACACACACACACACACACACACACACACACACACACACACACACACACACACACACACACACACACACACACACACACACACACACACACACACACACACACACACACACACACACACACACACACACACACACACACACACAAACACACATATGCATGTAGTAATCACACGCAGACACTTCTGGGTGTACAGTATGCAGACCTCTAAGCATGTTATTCTTCTTATCTCTTTTTTTGTCTCCCACAAACAATAACCATGTCTGTGCTTAGTTCATGTGACTTACATGAAGGTTGCGACAGCAGGTTTGGAACACTGCTGTTCTAGCGTACGCGCAGTGATGTCAGGGGGACAACTGTGTTCATTGCTTTGCAGTAACGTCTTTGTTGTTGTAACATTACAAACAGACGTGGCGGTTTCACCAATTAAGGATCCCAGCTTTGACTTCACTTCCTGTACTAAGAAAGACTTCCGTGAATAACATCCAAGCCTTTTATTAAAGAGGATCAAAGTTACAAGGTCATAACATTATACATTAGAAAATATAGTTTTTTTAAAACTCTTAACTTGACGTTAGAATGATATTACACATTGGGTCAGGTCCATTGAGCTTTTCACAAACAGCAAATATGGCATCACTCTGAGACAATGGAATGAACTTTCTCTGATTTCAGGTGGCTGAGATCTGGTTTTAAAAGAAACCATACGGACTGAAAACAAAAAGCAGCTTTGTATGTTGCCCCTAAAATGGCGCACTAAACACGTATAGACATGGGGTCTCATGTTTAGCGCCAGTACCCATTTTCTGGTCACTACAAAGGCTAGCTGAAAGATGCTCCCTAGTTATTCGTATGCCATCATACGATTTTCTATATGATTTCTATAGTTGACAATCAACTACAAATACAGCAACAACAGATGTTAACATGGTACACCATGTTAAGTAATACGTACTATGTGGTACGAGGAATGTATTTAGTGTTATTTGACTCCCTGTCAATCATACATGTATGTTTCCACAAACATGTGGAAACTATCTTTGTAAGTCGCTCTGGATAAGAGCGTCTGCTAAATGACTTAAACGTAAATGTAAATGTATCTGATTTGATAAATGGTATCTCACTGTGAGATAGTAGAGAAGGAACATTTTTCCACAGAGCTTTTGTTATTTTTCACATTGTTATGGAATAGAAATGAAACCACAAAACTATTGAAATATTCCAAATGTAAAAATGTTATGAAATCATAAGTAAGTGAGGGTGACATTTTGGTAAGGCAAAAGCCACTAACATAACGCCATTTCTCTGGACCTCCGTAAGGTCAGAGGTTTTTTTGGGGGGGGGGGGGGTTGCGAGATGCCTATGCGGCTGCTTGCTTATCGATTCGATTATGGTCTTTCTGTGGAGCCAGAGTATGTATAGCTTTGCTTTCGCTAAGGGATAAATGTTTATTTATTTTCTCATGTTAAGTCTTACATTTCATGATGCTATACACAGTGTCACAATGCTGCCATTTTCCCACTGCTTCTCTCCCGGCTTGGATAGAAAGTTGTTCTGCGTAAAACCCAACTATCTCTCACAGTCTCACTTCAGAATTAGATGTTGATCAATGTTTCTCAAACGTCACATTTCGAAGTGTTTAAGGTTAAGTTTAGCATTTATGTTGAATGGTTAAGATTAGGGTTAAGTTTAGGCATTAAGTCCAAATGGTTAAGGTAGAGGTCAAGGTTAGGGATAGGCTTAAAACAAAAAAACACAAAAACAACTTTCTATTTCTGGATTCAAACTTGCAACCTTTGGAATCAGAGGCAGATGCTTATGCCCATCTGCCAACCCCATCCACAACGCCCTACCAAAACTGAAACCTACTTGAAGGTAACAGCACTCACTGTTGCCCCTAGTGGCCGGTTTCCACGTCATTTCCCGACATCCTCAGATAATGATGGACGTCAAATACTGACTTGTAATCATGGGTGGCCTGGCTTGTCATGTTTTGTCTTATATTGTCTTGTCATTTTGCTTTCCCTTCTGTTCGTTTTCCCCCTGCTGGTCTTTTTAGGTTCGTTCCCTTTTTTCTCTCTCCCTCCCTCTCTCTTCTCTCTCTATCGTTCCGTCCTGCTCCCAGCTGTTCCTATTCCCCTAATCAATCATTTAGTCTTTCCACACCTGTTCCCTATCTTTTCCCCTGATTAGAGTCCCTATTTCTCCCCTTGTTTTCCGTTTCTGTCCTGTCGGATCCTTGTATATTGTTCACCGTGCTGTGTCTTTGTCTCGCCCTGTCGTGTCGTGTTTCCCTCAGATGCTGCGTGGTGAGCAGGTGTCTGAGTCTGCTACGGTCAGTGCCTTCCCGAGGCAACCTACAGTTTATGGTCGAGTCTCCAATATAGCATATTTCCTTTACTGGAATAAAGACTCTGTTTTCGCCAAGTCGCTTTTGGGTCCTCATTCACCTGCATAATAGAAGGATCCGACCAAAGAATGGACCCAGCGACTACAGACGCTCGTAACACTGCCGTCGAGATCCAAGGAGCCATGCTCGGCAGACACGAGCAGGAATTGTCTGCTGCTCGTCATGCCGTGGAGAACCTGGCCGCTCAGGTTTCCGACCTCTCTGGACAGTTCCAGAGTCTTCGTCTCGTGCCACCTGTTACTTCCTGGTCTGCCGAGCCTCCGGAACCTAGGGTTAATAACCCACCTTGTTACTCCGGGCAGCCCACGGAGTGCCGCTCCTTTCTCACCCAGTGTGATATTGTGTTCTCTCTCCAACCCAACACATACTCTAGAGAGAGAGCTCGGGTTGCTTACGTCATATCACTCCTTACTGGCCGGGCTCGAGAGTGGGGCACAGCTATCTGGGAGGCAAGGGCTGATTGTTCTAACAATTACCAGAACTTTAAAGAGGAGATGATTCGGGTTTTTGACCGTTCAGTTTTTGGTAGGGAGGCTTCTAGGGCCCTGGCTTCCCTATGCCAAGGTGATCGATCCATATCGGATTACTCTATAGAGTTTCGCACTCTTGCAGCCTCTAGTGACTGGAACGAGCCGGCGCTGCTCGCTCGTTTTCTGGAGGGACTCCACGCAGTGGTTAAAGATGAGATTCTCTCCCGGGAGGTTCCTTCCAGTGTGGACTCTTTGATTGCTCTCGCCATCCGCATAGAACGACGGGTAGATCTTCGTCACCAAGCTCGTGGAAGAGAGCTCGCGTTAACGGTGTTTCCCTGCTCCGCATCGCAACCATCTCCCTCCTCTGGCTCAGAGTGTCATGCAGGTGAAGGAGGACCCAAACGCGACTTAACAGAAACAGAGTTTATTAATGTTCAAAACCGAATAACTGAAATCCTCTAGATTAGTAGAGGGGAAAACAACTGGAGAAGCGGCCACAGACTGCAGGTCGCTTCGGGTAGGCGCAGGCCGTAGTCAACTGAGACACCTGCTCACACGCAGCGTCTGAAGAAGGCACAAAACACGACAGGACAGGGTGATACACAATCACGGCAAAAAACACGACAGGACAGGGCGAAACGCAATCACAGCATGGAATACAAAACAAGGAACCGATGGAACAGGAACGGATAACAAAGGAATAAATAGGGAGTCTAATCAGGGGAAAGGATCGGGAACAGGTGTGGGAAGGCTAAATGATGATTAGGGGAATAGGAACAGCTGGGAGCAGGAACGGAACGACAGAGAGAAGAGAGAGCGAGAGAGTGAAAGGGGAGGGGGAGAGAGAGGATAGAACCAAACAAGACCAGCAGAGGGAAACGAATAGCATGGGGAGCACAGGGACAAGACATGACAATAAATGACAAACATGACAGTACCCCCCACTCACCGAGCGCCTCCTGGCGCACTCGAGGAGGAATCCTGGCGGCAACGGAGGAAATCATCGATGAGCGAACGGTCCAGCACGTCCCGAGACGGAACCCAACTCCTCTCCTCAGGACCGTAACCCTCCCAATCCACTAGGTATTGGTGACCCCGTCCCCGAGAACGCATGTCCATAATTTTATGTACCTTGTAAATAGGTGCGCTCTCGACAAGGACGGGAGGGGGAGGGAAGACGAACGGGGTGCGAAGAAAGGGCTTAACACAGGAGACATGGAAGACAGGATGGACGCGACGAAGATGTCGCGGAAGAAGCAGTCGCACAGCGACAGGATTGACGACCTGGGAGACACGGAACGGACCAATGAACCGCGGAGTCAACTTACGAGAAGCTGTCGTAAGAGGAAGGTTGCGAGTGGAAAGCCACACTCTCTGGCCGCAACAATACCTTGGACTCTTAATCCTGCGTTTATTGGCGGCTCTCACCGTCTGTGCCCTGTAACGGCAAAGTGCAGACCTCACCCTCCTCCAGGTGCGCTCACAACGTTGGACAAACGCTTGAGCGGAGGGAACGCTGGACTCGGCAAGCTGGGATGAGAACAGAGGAGGCTGGTAACCCAGACTACTCTGAAACGGAGATAACCCGGTAGCAGACGAAGGAAGCGAATTGTGAGCGTATTCTGCCCAGGGGAGCTGTTCTGCCCAAGACGCAGGGTTCCTGAAAGAAAGGCTGCGTAGTATGCGACCAATCGTCTGATTGGCCCTCTCTGCTTGACCGTTAGACTGGGGATGAAACCCGGAAGAGAGACTGACGGACGCACCAATCAAACGACAGAACTCCCTCCAAAACTGTGACGTGAATTGCGGACCTCTGTCTGAAACGGCGTCTAACGGGAGGCCATGAATTCTGAATACATTCTCAATAATGATTTGTGCCGTCTCCTTAGCGGAAGGAAGTTTAGCGAGGGGAATGAAATGTGCCGCCTTAGAGAACCTATCTACAACCGTCAGAATCACAGTCTTCCCCGCAGACAAAGGCAGACCGGTAATGAAGTCTAAGGCAATGTGAGACCATGGTCGAGAAGGAATGGGGAGCGGTCTGAGACGACCGGCAGGAGGAGAGTTACCCGACTTAGTCTGCGCGCAGTCCGAACAGGCAGCCACGAAACGGCGCGTGTCACGCTCCTGAGTCGGCCACCAAAAGCGCTGGCGAATAGACGCAAGAGTGCCTCGAACACCGGGATGACCCGCTAACTTGGCAGAGTGAGCCCACTGAAGAACAGCCAGACGAGTGGAAACAGGAACGAAAAGGAGGTTACTAGGACAAGCGCGCGGCGACGCAGTGTGCGTGAGTGCTTGCTTAACCTGTCTTTCAATTCCCCAGACTGTTAACCCGACAACACGCCCATAAGGAAGAATCCCCTCGGGATCAGTAGAAGCCACAGAAGAACTAAACAGACGGGATAAGGCATCAGGCTTGGTGTTCTTGCTACCCGGACGGTAAGAAATCACAAACTCGAAACGAGCGAAAAACAACGCCCAACGAGCTTGACGGGCATTAAGTCGTTTGGCAGAACGGATGTACTCAAGGTTCTTATGGTCTGTCCAAACGACAAAAGGAACGGTCGCCCCCTCCAACCACTGTCGCCATTCGCCTAGGGCTAAGCGGATGGCGAGCAGTTCACGGTTACCCACATCATAGTTGCGCTCAGATGGCGACAGGCGATGAGAAAAATAAGCGCAAGGATGAACCTTATCGTCAGACTGGGAGCGCTGGGATAGAATGGCTCCCACGCCTACCTCTGAAGCGTCAACCTCGACAATGAATTGTCTAGTGACGTCAGGAGTAACGAGGATAGGAGCGGACGTAAAACGTTCTTTTAGAAGATCAAAAGCTCCCTGGGCGGAACCGGACCACTTAAAACACGTCTTGACAGAAGTAAGAGCTGTGAGAGGGGCAGCAACTTGACCGAAATTACGAATGAAACGCCGATAGAAATTAGCGAAACCTAAGAAGCGCTGCAACTCGACACGTGACCTTGGAACGGGCCAATCACTGACAGCTTGGACCTTAGCGGAATCCATCTGAATGCCTTCAGCGGAAATAACGGAACCGAGAAAAGTAACGGAGGAGACATGAAAAGAGCACTTCTCAGCCTTTACGTAGAGACAATTCTCTAAAAGGCGCTGTAGAACACGTCGAACGTGCTGAACATGAATCTCGAGTGACGGAGAAAAAATCAGGATATCGTCAAGATAGACAAAAACAAAAATGTTCAGCATGTCTCTCAGAACATCATTAACTAATGCCTGAAAAACAGCTGGCGCATTGGCGAGACCGAACGGCAGAACCCGGTACTCAAAATGCCCTAACGGAGTATTAAACGCCGTTTTCCACTCGTCCCCCTCTCTGATGCGCACGAGATGGTAAGCGTTACGAAGGTCCAACTTAGAAAAGCACCTGGCTCCCTGCAGAATCTCGAAGGCTGATGACATAAGGGGAAGCGGATAACGATTCTTAACCGTTATGTCATTCAGCCCTCGATAATCCACGCAGGGGCGCAGAGTACCGTCCTTCTTCTTAACAAAAAGAACCCCGCCCCGGCCGGAGAGGAAGAAGGCACTATGGTACCGGCGTCAAGAGACACAGACAAATAATCCTCGAGAGCCTTACGTTCGGGAGCCGACAGAGAGTATAGTCTACCTCGAGGAGGAGTGGTCCCCGGAAGGAGATCAATACTACAATCATACGACCGGTGAGGAGGAAGGGAGTTGGCTCGGGACCGACTGAAGACCGTGCGCAGATCATGATATTCCTCCGGCACTCCTGTCAAATCGCCAGGTTCCTCCTGAGAAGTAGGGACAGAAGAAATGGGAGGGATGGCAGACATTAAACACTTCACATGACAAGAAACGTTCCAGGATAGGATAGAATTACTAGACCAATTAATAGAAGGATTATGACTTACAAGCCAGGGGTGACCCAAAACAACAGGTGTAAACGGTGAACGGAAAATCAAAAAAGACATAGTCTCACTGTGGTTACCAGATACTGTGAGAGTTAAAGGTAGTGTCTCAAATTTGATACTGGGAAGATGACTACCATCTAAGGCAAACATGGGCGTAGGCCTGTCTAACGGTCTGAAAGGAATGTTATGTTTCCGAGCCCATGCTTCGTCCATGAAACAACCCTCAGCCCCAGAGTCAATCAAAGCACTGCATGTAGCACCCGAACCGGTCCAGCGTAGATGGACCGACATAGTAGTACAAGATCTAGATGAAGGGACCTGAGTAGTAGCGCTCACCAGTAGCCCTCCGCTTACTGATGGGCTCTGGCCTCTTACTGGACATGAAATAACAAAATGTCCAGCAACTCCGCAATAGAGGCACAGGCGGTTGGTGATCCTCTGTTCCCTCTCCTTATTCGAGATGCGAATCCCTCCCAGCTGCATGGGCTCAGTCTCAAAGCCAGAGGGAGATGGTTGCGATGCGGAGCAGGGAAACACCGTTGATGCGAGCTCTCTTCCACGAGCCCGGTGACGAAGATCTACCCGTCGTTCTATGCGGATGGCGAGAGCAATCAAGGAGTCCACATCTGAAGGAACCTCCCGGGAGAGAATCTCATCCTTAACCACTGCGTGGAGTCCCTCCAGAAAACGAGCGAGCAGCGCCGGCTCGTTCCACTCACTAGAGGCAGCAAGAGTGCGAAACTCAATGGAATAATCCGTTATGGACCGTTCACCTTGGCATAAGGAAGCCAGGGCCCTAGAAGCCTCCTCACCAAAAACTGAACGGTCAAAAACCCGAATCATCTCCTCCTTAAAGTTCTGGAATCTGTTAGAGCAATCAGCCCTTGCCTCCCAGATAGCTGTGCCCCATTCTCGAGCCCGGCCAGTAAGGAGTGAAATGACGAAAGCAACCCGAGCTCTCTCTCTAGAGTATGTGTGGGGTTGGAGAGAGAACACAATCTCACACTGCGTGAGAAAGGAGCGGCACTCAGTGGGCTGCCCGGAGTAGCAAGGTGGGTTATTAACCCTGGGTTCAGGAGGCTCGGCAGGCCAGGGAGTAACAGGTGGCACGAGACGTAGACTCTGGAACTGTCCAGAGAGGTCGGAAACCTGAGCGGCCAGGTTCTCCACGGCATGACGAGCAGCAGACAATTCCTGCTCGTGTCTGCCGAGCATGGCTCCTTGGATCTCGACGGCAGTGTAACGAGCGTCTGAAGTCGCTGGGTCCATTCTTTGATCGGTTCCTTCTGTCATGCAGGTGAAGGAGGACCCAAACGCGACTTAACAGAAACAGAGTTTATTAATGTTCAAAACCGAATAACTGAAATCCTCTAGATTAGTAGAGGGGAAAACAACTGGAGAAGCGGCCACAGACTGCAGGTCGCTTCGGGTAGGCGCAGGCCGTAGTCAACTGAGACACCTGCTCACACGCAGCGTCTGAAGAAGGCACAAAACACGACAGGACAGGGTGATACACAATCACGGCAAAAAACACGACAGGACAGGGCGAAACGCAATCACAGCATGGAATACAAAACAAGGAACCGATGGAACAGGAACGGATAACAAAGGAATAAATAGGGAGTCTAATCAGGGGGAAAGGATCGGGAACAGGTGTGGGAAGGCTAAATGATGATTAGGGGAATAGGAACAGCTGGGAGCAGGAACGGAACGACAGAGAGAAGAGAGAGCGAGAGAGTGAAAGGGGGGAGGGGGAGAGAGAGGGATAGAACCAAACAAGACCAGCAGAGGGAAACGAATAGCATGGGGAGCACAGGGACAAGACATGACAATAAATGACAAACATGACACAGAGACTGAGCCCATGCAGCTGGGAGGTATTCGCATCTTGACTAAGGAGAGGGAATGGAGGATCACTAACCGCCTGTGCCTCTATTGCGGACTTGCTGGACATTTTGTCAATTCATGTCCAGTAAAAGCCAGAGCTCATCAGTAAGCGGAGGGCTACTGGTGAGCGCTACTACTCAGGTCTCTCCATCTAGATCCTGTACTACTATGTCGGTCCATCTACGCTGGACCGGTTCGGGTGCTACATGCAGTGCCTTGATAGACTCTGGGGCTGAGGGTTGTTTTATGGACGAAGCATGGGCTCGGAAACATGACATTCCTTTCAGACAGTTAGACAAGCCTACGCCCATGTTCGCCTTAGATGGTAGTCATCTTCCCAGTATCAGATATGAGACACTACCTTTAACCCTCACAGTATCTGGTAACCACAGTGAGACTATTTCTTTTTGATTTTTCGTTCACCTTTTACACCTGTTGTTTTGGGTCATCCCTGGCTAGTATGTCATAATCCTTCTATTAATTGGTCTAGTAATTCTATCCTATCCTGGAACGTTTCTTGTCATGTGAAGTGTTTAATGTCTGCCATCCCTCCCGTTTCTTCTGTCCCCACTTCTCAGGAGGAACCTGGCGATTTGACAGGAGTGCCGGAGGAATATCATGATCTGCGCACGGTCTTCAGTCGGTCCCGAGCCAACTCCCTTCCTCCTCACCGGTCGTATGATTGTAGTATTGATCTCCTTCCGGGGACCACTCCTCCTCGGGGTAGACTATACTCTCTGTCGGCTCCCGAACGTAAGGCTCTCGAGGATTATTTGTCTGTGTCTCTTGACGCCGGTACCGTAGTGCCTTCTTCCTCTCCGGCCGGGGCGGGGTTTTTTTTTTTTTGTTAAGAAGAAGGACGGTACTCTGCGCCCCTGCGTGGATTATCGAGGGCTGAATGACATAACGGTTAAGAATCGTTATCCGCTTCCCCTTATGTCATCAGCCTTCGAGATTCTGCAGGGAGCCAGGTGCTTTACTAAGTTGGACCTTCGTAACGCTTACCATCTCGTGCGCATCAGAGAGGGGGACGAGTGGAAAACGGCGTTTAACACTCCGTTAGGGCATTTTGAGTACCGGGTTCTGCCGTTTGGTCTCGCCAATGCGCCAGCTGTTTTTCAGGCATTAGTTAATGATGTTCTGAGAGACATGCTGAACATCTTTGTTTTTGTCTACCTTGACGATATCCTGATTTTTTCACCGTCACTCGAGATTCATGTTCAGCACGTTCGACGTGTACTCCAGCGCCTTTTAGAGAATTGTCTCTACGTGAAGGCTGAGAAGTGCTCTTTTCATGTCTCCTCCGTTACTTTTCTCGGTTCTGTTATTTCCGCTGAAG
This sequence comes from Oncorhynchus gorbuscha, assembly GCF_021184085.1. Lineage (NCBI taxonomy): Eukaryota > Metazoa > Chordata > Actinopteri > Salmoniformes > Salmonidae > Oncorhynchus > Oncorhynchus gorbuscha. The sequence goes on from NC_060180.1 coordinate 23,575,718, forward strand.
GCATTCAGATGGATTCCGCTAAGGTCCAAGCTGTCAGTGAGTGGCCCGTTCCAAGGTCACGTGTCGAGTTGCAGCGCTTTCTAGGTTTCGCTAATTTCTATCGGCGTTTCATTCGTAATTTCGGTCAAGTTGCTGCCCCTCTCACAGCTCTTACTTCTGTCAAGACGTGTTTTAAGTGGTCCGGTTCCGCCCATGGAGCTTTTGATCTTCTAAAAGAACGTTTTACGTCCGCTCCTATCCTCGTTACTCCTGACGTCACTAGACAATTCATTGTCGAGGTTGACGCTTCAGAGGTAGGCGTGGGAGCCATTCTATCCCAGCGCTTCCAGTCTGACGATAAGGTTCATCCTTGCGCTTATTTTTCTCATCGCCTGTCGCCATCTGAACGCAACTATGATGTGGGTAACCATGAACTGCTCGCCATCCGCTTAGCCCTAGGCGAATGGCGACAGTGGTTGGAGGGGGCGACCGTTCCTTTTGTCGTTTGAACAGACCATAAGAACCTTGAGTACATCCGTTCTGCCAAACGACTTAATGCTCGTCAAGCTCGTTGGGCGTTGTTTTTCGCTCGTTTCGAGTTTGTGATTTCTTACCGTCCGGGTAGTAAGAACACCAAGCCTGATGCCTTATCCCGTCTTTTTAGTTCTTCTGTGGCTTCTACTGATCCCGAGGGGATTCTTCCTTATGGGCGTGTTGTCGGGTTGACAGTCTGGGGAATTGAAAGACAGGTTAAGCAAGCACTCACGCACACTGCGTCGCCGCGCGCTTGTCCTAGTAACCTTCTTTTCGTTCCTGTTTCTACTCGTCTGGCTGTTCTTCAGTGGGCTCACTCTGCCAAGTTAGCTGGTCATCCCGGCGTTCGAGGTACTCTTGCTTCTATTCGCCAGCGCTTTTGGTGGCCTACTCAGGAGCGTGACACGCGCCGTTTCGTGGCTGCTTGTTCGGACTGCGCGCAGACTAAGTCAGGTAACTCTCCTCCTGCCGGTCGTCTCAGACCGCTTCCCATTCCTTCTCGACCATGGTCTCACATCGCCCTAGACTTCATTACCGGTCTGCCTTTGTCTGCGGGGAAGACTGTGATTCTTACGGTTGTCGATAGGTTCTCTAAGGCGGCACATTTCATTCCCCTCGCTAAACTTCCTTCCGCTAAGGAGACGGCACAAATCATCATCGAGAATGTGTTCAGAATTCATGGCCTCCCGTTAGACGCCGTTTCAGACAGAGGCCTCAATTCACGTCACAGTTTTGGAGGGAGTTCTGTCGTTTGATTGGTGCGTCCGTCAGTCTCTCTTCCGGGTTTCATCCCCAGTCTAACGGTCAAGCAGAGAGGCCAATCAGACGATTGGTCGCATACTACGCAGCCTTTCTTTCAGAAACCCTGCGTCTTGGGCAGAACAGCTCCCTGGGCAGAATACGCTCACAACTCGCTTCCTTCGTCTGCTACCGGGTTATCTCCGTTTCAGAGTAGTCTGGGTTACCAGCCTCCTCTGTTCTCATCCCAGCTTGCCGAGTCCAGCGTTCCCTCCGCTCAAGCGTTTGTCCAACGTTGTGAGCGCACCTGGAGGAGGGTGAGGTCTGCACTTTGCCGTTACAGGGCACAGACTGTGAGAGCCGCCAATAAACGTAGGATTAAGAGTCCTAGGTATTGTTGCGGCCAGAGAGTGTAGCTTTCCACTCGCAACCTTCCTCTTACGACAGCTTCTCGTAAGTTGACTCCGCGGTTCATTGGTCCGTTCCGTGTCTCCCAGGTCGTCAATCCTGTCGCTGTGCGACTGCTTCTTCCGCGACATCTTCGTCGCGTCCATCCTGTCTTCCATGTCCCCTGTGTCAAGCCCTTTCTTCGCACCCCCGTTCGTCTTCCCTCCCCCTCCCGTCCTTGTCGAGCGCACCTATTTACAAGGTACGTAGGATCATGGACATGCGTTCTCGGGGACGGGGTCACCAATACTTAGTGGATTGGGAGGGTTACGGTCCTGAGGAGAGGAGTTGGGTTCCGTCTCGGGACGTGCTGGACCGTTCGCTGATTGATGATTTCCTCCGTTGCCGCCAGGATTCCTCCTCGAGTGCGCCAGGAGGCGCTCGGTGAGTGGGGGGTACTGTCATGTTTTGTCTTATATTGTCTTGTCATTTTGCTTTCCCTTCTGTTCGTTTTCCCCTGCTGGTCTTTTAGGTTTGTTCCCTTTTTCTCTCTCCCTCCCTCTCTCTCTTCTCTCTATCGTTCCGTCCTGCTCCCAGCTGTTCCTATTCCCCTAATCAATCATTTAGTCTTTCCACACCTGTTCCCTATCTTTTCCCTGATTAGAGTCCCTATTTCTCCCCTTGTTTTCCGTTTCTGTCCTGTCGGATCCTTGTATATTGTTCACCGTGCTGTGTCTTTGTCTCGCCCTGTCGTGTCGTGTTTCCCTCAGATGCTGCGTGGTGAGCAGGTGTCTGAGTCTGCTACGGTCAGTGCCTTCCCGAGGCAACCTACAGTTTATGGTCGAGTCTCCAGTCTGTCCTCGTCATTACGAGTGGAATTGTTTTTTATGCTTTGTTTACCGCTCCGATTTGTCTAGGAGTATTGCATATTTCCTTTACTGGAATAAAGACTCTGTTTTCGCCAAGTCGCTTTTGGGTCCTCATTCACCTGCATAACATGGCTGGTAAAACCAGTCTATTAGTGCTAAATAAGTCAACCCTAAACAAAACTAGCTTACTAGGAATTGTTTCATTATGCAGTGTACTAGCTATAGCTATATACCGTATTTAGCTGCTTTTTATAAACTTTTTATAAAAATGCTAAATCAAATAGCCTAACAATGAGGAAGAAAGTAGTTCGCTTGAGGATAAATTTAGCCACTACTCAGCAGGTTTTGCCTGGCTAATAGCCTATACAAATGGGCTGCAAATACTCATGGCAAATTGTATTAAATCAAATTAAATCCAACTTGAGAGACGCCCCTGGTCTCCTGAAGTCCTCCTTTTTTATGTCCAAATGTTTACACCACGGCCTGTAGGTCTAGGTTGCGGGCCTGACTGTTTTCTGTACTAAGCATTACCAACCCAGACAGTCTTTTCTGAGGCATTGTGTGTTATCTGTCTATTGCGCTGCACACAATTTATATGTAGTCTTGAATGATGCATGCCAAGATATACCAGAGAGAAGAGACTTGATATTGCAGCCACACAACTCAAATGCCAGTTCACCAGCAGCCTATGAACGAAAAATGCAAACTATTTTTTGTTGTTGTACAAGCCCTCAAGAACTGTTGTCAGTGAAAGATGATAATCTGTTAGTGTCTGCTGTCCAGTATCCAGACAACCTGTCCCCAGAGTTTCCTATACAGTTAATATATTCTTTAATGTGTTGAGGCCAGCAATTAAGGAGAAAGTGAGGCTCAATTAAAGATGTTGTATAACTGCTGTATTTGATCCCTGATGTTCTTACGCAATCAAGCTGTTTACCATCTTTGTAACTGTCGCTTCTGCGGAGAGATCATTTCCTAAACTCATAAAGAACACCCTAAGAAGCATTAGGCTCTCAGGGCTGATGTGCACTTTTTAACACCTGAGTGTTAGAGCCACACATTACACTGGCTCCGTCGCAGCCTTGATCACGACATTTGTTCACCGATATCCCCTGGTGCTTTCAATCAGTTAAAAAGGCCCGAGGCACTTTTTCAGTCACATTCCTGCATCCCAAGAAGCAAACACTTAGCTTCCTAGTATGTACGGAAATGAAAAAAGTTTAGGAATTACTTTTTGAAAGGTAACTGTCAAAATTATTTATAATTTTTGTTTATTTTAAATGACATCGATATCAGGCGCATGGACCCCCAGAGCTCTTGGGCCCCACCACCTTGTGGGAGCTGCAGGACAGTCCAGTATACCAGTGGCAAAAGCAAAAGTGGAAAATGTACCATTAACCTCATCACAATCTGTCAGAATAATTGAATTTGAAACTTTTCTACACCACCGTGTGCTATAAAGAGTAAACTATTTATGTATTGCTCAGTTTGCAAAATTCTAGATAAATAATTGCCTCCTTATAAAGCATATTGTTAAAGAAAAGTTTCAAATTATATCACACTGCCAGGTTCTAATGAGGTTTAAGGTATTTTTTGCACTTTGGACTGCTGAAATATTGCTATGACATATGAATGAATCTCTTCTTGGATACCTACACTACATGACCAAAATGATGTGGACACCTGCTCATCGAACGTCTCATTACAAAATCATGGGCATTATTTTGGAGTTGGTCCTCCCCACTCTACTGGGAAGGCTTTCCCCTATATGTGGGAACATTGCTGAGGGAACTTGCTTCCATTCAGCCACAAGACCATTAATGAGGTTGGGCACTGATGTTAGGCGATTAGGCCTGGCATGCAATCGGCATTCCAATTAATCCCAAGGGTGTTCGATGGGGTTGAGATCAGGGATCTGTGCAGGCCAGTCAAGTTCTTACACACCGATCTTGACAAACCATTTCTGTATGGACCTCGCTTTGTGCACAGGTGCATTGTCATGCTGAAACAGGAAAGGGCCTTCCTCAAACTGTTGGCACAAACACAAACGTCTAGAATGTCATTGTATGCTGTAGTATTAAGATTTCCCTTCATTGGAAATAAAAGGCCTGGCCCAAACCATGAAAAACAGCCCCAGACCATTATTCCTCCTTCACCAAACTTTACAGTTGGCACTATGCATTGGGGCAGGTGGGGTTCTCCTGGCATCGGCCAAATCCAGATTCGTCCATCGGATTGCTAGATGATGAAGTGTGATTCATCACGCCAGTGAACGCATTTCCATTGCTTCAGAGTCCAATGGCGGCGAGCGTTACAACACTCCAGCCGACGCTTGGCATTTCGCATGGTGTCCTTAGGCTTTTGTGCGGCTGCTTGGCCACGGAAACCAATTTTATGAAGCTCCTGACGAACAGTTCTTGTGCTGACTTTGCTTCCAGAGGCGGTTTGAACTCGGCAGTGAGTTTTGCAAACAAATACAGACTCACGCTGAGCCAATGTCGCTCCTAGACGTTTCCACTTCACAATAACAGCACTTATAGTTGACCAGGGAAGCTGTAGCAGGGCAGACATTTGGCAAATTGTTGGAAAGGTAGCATTCTATGACGGTGCCACATTGATAGCCACTGAGCTCTTCAATAAGGCCATTCTACTGGCAATGTTTGTCTATGGAGATTGCATGGCTGTGTCCTCGATTTTATACACCTGTCAGCAACAGGTGTGGCTGAAATAGCCGAATCCACTCATTTGAAAGGGTGTCCACATACTTCGTATATCTGGTATCTAGATCTTTGGAACAGTCAACCTCAAAATTCCACAAAATTTGTTACGTTCCCAAGTTGTTCATTGATTCCCAAAGCCTGTGCATAGACAGGGGTGAAGAGGATCAAAGTAAATTAAATTAAATTACAATGTTTAAATCCCGCTATAGATCATAAGGAAATACGTAGGAGTGAAATGATATCAAAATAACTTGTCTTTCATATGTCACACGTTGTCACGCCCTGACCTTAGTTATCTTTGTTTTCTTTATTATTTGTGTTAGGTCAGGGTGTGACAAGGGTGGTTTGTTTAGTTTTGTATGTCTAGGGTTTTATATGTCTATGGTTGCAAAGATTGGTTCTCAATCAGAGGCAACTGTTTTTCATTGTCTCTCATTGGGGACCATATTTAGGTAGCCATATTCCTTGGTTATTATGTGGGTTATTGTCTATGGAGAGTTGCCTGTGTCAGCACTTGTTGTTCATAGCTTCATGTTCGTTTTGTTGTTTTGTATATATTTTTTATTTTATTTTATCCGTTATTTTACCAGGTAAGTTGACTGAGAACACGTTCTCATTTGCAGCAACGAACGGAAGAGTTACAGGGGAGAGGAGGGGGATGAATGAGCCAATTGTAAACTGGGGATTATTAGGTGACCGTGATGGTTTGAGGGCCAGATTGGGAATTTAGCCAGGACACCGGGGTTAACACCCCTACTCTTACGATAAGTGCCATGGGATCTTTAATGACCTCAGAGAGCCAGGACACCCGTTTAAAGTCCCATCCGAAAGACGACACTGGCCCTCCAACACCACTTCCAGCAGCATCTAGTCCCATCCCGGAACTGACTAGGACCAACCCTGCTTAGCTTCAGAAGCAAGCCAGCAGTGGTATGCAGGGTGGTATGCTGCTGCAAAAGTTTGTTTAGTGTTCTGCGTTTATTAAAAGAAGAATGTATTCTCATCACGCTGCACCTTGGCCTCCTCCTTACGACGAACGTGACAGAATAACCCACCAAACCAGGACCAAGCAGCGTGAATAGGAGGAACAGCGATTAATGAGGAAATGGACCTGGGAGGAGGTATTAGATGGAGCAGGACCCTGGACATAGCCGGGAGAGTATCGCTGTCCTAAAGAGGAGTTAGAGGCAGCAAAAGCGGAACGGCGATACTACGAGGAGAAGTACAGGAGAATAGAGGAACAGCGACGATATGAAGGTACACGGCGAGCACGGAAGCCCGAGAGGCAGCCCCAGGGGTGCACACGAGGAGATTGGCTGAGTCAGGTAGGAGACCTGAGCAAACTCCTCGTGCTTACCGTGGGGAGCGTGTAACTGGTCAGGCACCGTTTTATGCAGAGATGGGAAAGGTGTCTCCAGTGCGCTATTCTAGTCCGGTGCGCTCTATTCCAGCTCCTCGCATTTGCTGGGCTAGAATGGGCATCCAGCCAGGACGCATTGTGCAAGCTCTATGTTCTGGATCTCCAATGCGTCTCCACAGTCCAGTTTATCCTGTGCCTCCACCCCGCACTCTCCCTCAGGTGCGTGTCACCAGCCCAGTACCACCAGTGCCAACACCATGCACCAGGCTTCCCGTGCGCCCTGTTCCTCTTCCCCGCACTCGCCCTGAGGTGCGTGTCCCCAGCCCAGTACTACCAGTTCCGGCACCACGCACCAGGCCTCCAGTGCGCCTCCAGGGTCCAGTACGCCCTGTTCCTGCTCCTCGCTCTCTCTGGCCCTGGGGTGCGTGTCCCAAGCCCGGTACCACCAGTGCCGACACAACACACCGGGCCTATAGTGCGCCTCGGCAGTCCGTGTTCCTGCTCCTCACATTCGCCCTGAGGTGCGTGTCCCCAGCCCGCTACCACCAGTGCCAGCACCACACACCGGGCCTTCAGTGCGCCTCCAGGGTCCAGTACTCCCTGTTCCTACTCCTCGCACTCGCCCGGAACCACCAGTGCTGGCATCACACACCAGGCCTACAGTGCGCCTCGGCAGTCCAGAGCGTCCGGCGACAGTATCCAGTCCAGAGCGTCCGGCGACAGTATCCAGTCCAGAGTGTCCGGCGACAGTACCCTGTCCAGAGTGTCCGGCGACAGGGTTCTCAATCAGAGGCAGCTGTTTTTCGTTGTCTCTGATTGGGGACCATATTTAGGTAGCCATATTCATTGGGTATTTTGTGGGTTATTGTCTATGTATAGTTAGTTGCCTGTGTCAGCACTCATTGTGCATAGCGTCATGTTCGTTTTGTTGTTTTGTATAGTTTGTTTAGTGTTCTTCGTTTATTAAAAGAAGAATGTATTCTCATCATGCTGCGCCTTGGTCTCCTCCTTACGACAAACGTGACACATGTTTGCAAAAGGGGGTTACTGTGGTTTGTATATGACATGTTAAACTCATGTTATTAACCCACCCCTTTGTGTGTAAGTGAGCCCAAATCATGTTAGGTTGCCTCTGATTACCTGAACGGGTGCACATGCTTCGCTACTCTTATAATGAGAGATGGACAGATGCGCCTTCCTCTGACCAAGCGAGTGAAGCGAGACGGTGGGTGGTGTTTGGAAGAGCTGGAAAAGTGTTGCGGTAGCTTTTGATAAAGAAGAACATCAAGACGAAGGAGCTGCTTTATAAGTGGGATGCACTGTTGAGTGCTACATCCTGATGGGTCCGTGCTGACCGTATGGAGATTGTCACAGCCGGTTAAATGGCATCCCTTGAGAAGGCAAGAACAAGATGTATGTCAGGAGAAGTGCAGTATTATCATAAGGGGACATATATTTGGAGTACAGAGGAGGAATGGAGGGGGAAAAGAGAGGCAGAGGAGGTCTAAGAGAGAGGGAGGAAGAGGGTGAGCTTGAGTCGGTTAAAAATTGCGGGAAAAAGGGAGATGGTTTGTTAAAGAGGAATGGTAGTAAGTGTAAGCTGAGTGAGATGAAGACAGGAGGAGAAATGGAAGTGTATGAGGGCAAAGTATCGCTATGAAGTGTGATGAAGTTCTCTAGCCAGAGGCTTGTACCGAGGGTCAGGATAAAGATGCGTCTGCCTTTTGGCTGATCCATTTCTGGTTTCAGGGTGGGTGAAAACAGAGTTGGGTACTGTGGAATCGGGGAGGGTAACCAGAAGTGGTCTTGTAATAATTGTTTGTGTTTCTGCTGGTCAGAGGGAAAAGGCACTCCGCGTTTAACAAATTGGGGCAAGAAATGTGAATTGTCTTGCTCTCAAGAAAAGGGTGCCATTGAAAGGAGTGATTACTGGGGTCGTGATAAATGTAGAAGTTGAGCAACTGGAGGGGAAGATTCCCTGGGGTGTGTGATGCTCATTGTTCAGTGCGACGCAGATAGGGTTGCGTGAGTGGTGAAACAAGAGTCGTTGTCTGCTCTTTTGAGTTCTGATGTTTGGGCATGGTGTAAAAGAACCAGTGAAGAAACAAACACAGATGAGAAGTAGACTAATAGAAACAGATGGAAAGAAGCAGATTGCACCACGTCTACTCCACAAGTCGCAACACCATACTCACTGAGAGTTTGACAGGGCCCATTGATTCCTGGGCCTCTGGTGAGCTTGTCCAGATCTCGAGTGTTTTGCTGAAGTGTGGAAGAGATACGTAATTAATGAAAAAGCCAAGAATTGCTGTGGTAGCCTACTTGTAGCAGGTGGTAGAATTTGTGTGTGCGTGTTCATTGACTAGCGGAGTGAGTGAGCACTGGAGTAAGTGTGGGTTTTAGACATAGTTATTAGTTTATTTGTTGCGCCTTTTGTGGCACCCTTACTGTTTTTGATTTAGTTTAGTCCTTGGGGATATTGTAAAAAATATATAATTTTTTCTGGCGATTTAATAGACTGAATTATTCAGGATTCAGACACTATACTGTTACCAGTTTTCTGTCTTTCATTTCTTATAAGAATGTTGTGAGTGGCCTTGAAGCGAGCCCTGGAACTCTGAACGATCGCCACGCCCATTCCTCAAATGCGCTACTGCTAATCTGTTTTTTTTGGTTGAAATCTGATTAAATTACTGACCAGTTATCTAATGCTACTTAATTAATAGAAACACATCTATATAAACATGTGCATAGTGTTTGTGGGCTGGGCACCCATTGCATATAAAACACATGAACCATTACAATTATTAATATTGGAGTAATGTTCTTTTTCAGCAGGGTTTGCATGATTGAGTTGAGCACACTTGGCAAACAGCTGGCAGAGCTCAACAAAGCAGGGTCATGGTCTTGTGGCATTTTGTACCCAGTCAACACACTGGGCTCAGGCCTATTCCGTTTGAGACCCTGGGGATTTGGCCTGGACTGTGACTCAGGGTGGGCTTCATGCAGGCCGAGCTCTTCCCAAATCCGTCAGAATCATAATCCTATGGGCTCCGGCTAATGGTAATCGGGCCGAGTCCACTTCATCTTATCCGGGCCGATTTACATTTTTCAGGAGTAGGGACATTTTGAGGTTTTCATTCGGCAGGTGATGAAATGGCAATTTCTTTTAAACAAAGATATATGATATATTTCACCTTCAAGTGAATTTGCTAGTTCATTAAAAGCTCACATTTGTGATGGTCTCTGTGGTCCTATAGCTATCAGATATGGTCCCTAATTTAGAGAATCTTCAACGCTATAAATGCTTGTGTTTTCACTACAGGCTATGGCAGTGTGTTTTTCGTAGTTGCAGTCCACCCATTTGAAAAGTGCACATTCACTTTCATAATGTTCATTCTAGGCTACCAGCATGTGAGATAAACATGCACAATAATACAGAATACCCTTACAAAATGCAGTAAAACTGCAGTATAATGGTTTAATTAATGATATCTGGATTGCTTGCACTGTTGGCTTCTAATGGCAATCCTTTGTCTGTTAGCGAATTGCAATGTTAATTGTGCTGCACATTTCCTTCTGTTCCACTAAATACTGTTTTGATGTTCTATTATCACTAAATGTATCAAGTAACACATGCCTGTCATTTATTTCAATATCCTACTACAATCCACCAATTATATCGCATTTATTTACATAAATAAATAGTACAATTATTGCACCTCAATTTGACCCTGACAATATATATGACACTTGTTCCTTAAAGCCTTTAAGCAATTAACATAATGCATGCAGAAATTATATTTACATTTCAGTAGCTAAATAAGGAGGTAGAGATGTTGCTCTCATTTGTGACTTTTGTAACCGTAAAAGCATTGGTTTCATGCATGTTAACATTAGAAGCCTAATCCCTAAGTTTGCTTTATTCACTGCTTTAGCACATTCTGCCAACCCGGATGTCTTAGCTGTGTCTGAATCCTGGCTTAGGAAAACCACTAAAAACCCTGAAATTTCCATCCCTAACTATAACATTTTCCACCTAGATAGAACTGCCAAAGTGGGTGGTTTTGAAATCTACTGCAGAGATAGCCTGCAGAGTTCTGTCTTACTATCCAGCTCTGTACCAAAACAATTCGAACTTCTACTTCTAAAAATTCACCTTTCCAGAAACAAGTCTCTCACCGTTGCTGCTTGCTATAGACCAGCCTCTGCCCCCAACTGTGCACTGGACACCATATGTGAATTGATAGCCCCCATCTATCTTCTGAGCTCGTGCTGCTAGGTGACCTAAACTGGGATATGCATAACATCCCGGCCATCCTACAATCAAAGCTTGATGCCCTCAATCTCACACAAATTATCAATGAACCTACCAGGTACAACCCCAAAGCCGTAAACACGGGCACCCTCATTGATATCATTCTAACTAACACACCCTCCAAATATACCTCTGCTGTTTTCAACCAAGATCTCAGCGATCACTGCCTCATTGCCTGCATCTGTAATGGGTCTGCGGTCAAACGACCACCCCTCATCACTGTCAAACGCTCCCTAAAACACTTCAGCGAACTGGCATTTCTAATTGACCTGGCCGGGGTATCCTGGAATGACATTGACATCATCCCATTAATAGAGGATGCCTGGTTATTCTTTAAAAGTGCCTTCCTCACCATCTTAAATAAGCATGCTGCATTAAAAAAAATGGAACCAGGAATAAATATAGCCCTTGGTTCACTCCAGACCTGTCTGCCCTTGACCAGCACAAAAACATCCTGTGGCGTTCGGCATTAGCATCGAATAGCCCCCGTGATATGCAACTTTTCAGGGAAGTTAGGAACCAATATACACAGGCAGTTAGGAAAGCTAAGGCTAGCTTTTTCAAACAGAAATTTGCATTCTGTAGTACAAACTCCAAAATGTTCTGGGACACTGTAAAGTCCATGCAGAATAAGAGCACCTCCTCCCAGCTGCCCACTGCACTGAGGCTAGGAAACACTGTCACCACCGATAAATCCACTATAATTGAGAATTTCAAAAATCATTTTTCTACAGCTGGCCATGCTTTCCACCTGCTTCCCCTACCCCGGTCAACAGGCCCCCACAGCAACTCTCCCAAACCTCCCCCACTTCTCCTTCACCCAAATCCAGATAGCTGAAAGAGCTGAAAAATCTGGACCCCTACAAGTCAGCTGGGCTAGACAATCTGGACCCTGTCTTTCTAAAATGATCTGCCGAAATTGTTGCAACCCCTATTACTAGCCTGTTCAACCTCTCTTTCGTATCGTCTGAGATTCCCATAGATTGGAAAGCTGCCGCGGTCATCCCCCTCTTCAAAGGGGGAGACACTCTAGACCCTAACTGCTACAAACCAATATCTATTCTACCCTGCCTTTCTAAGGTCTTGAAAGCCAAGTTAACAAACAGATTACCGACCATTTCAAATCTCACCATACCTTCTCCGCTGTGCAATCTGGTTTCAGAGCTGGTCATGGGTGTACCTCAGACACGCTCAAGGTCCTAAACGATATCATAACCGACATCGATAAGAGACATTACTGTGCAGCCGTTTTCGTCGACCTGGCTAAGGCTTTCGACTCTGTCAATCACAACATTCTCAATGGCAGACTCAATAGCCTTGGTTTCTCAAATGATTGCCACGCTTGGTTCACCAACTACTTCTCCGATAGAGTTCAGTATGTCAAATCGGAGGGCCTGTTGTCCGGACCTCTGGCATTCTCTATGGAGGTGCCACAGGGTTCAATTCACGGGCCGAATCTCTTCTCTGTATACATCAATGATGTCGCTCTCGCTGCTGGTGATTCTTTGATCCACCTCTACGCAGTTCACACCATTCTGTATATCTCTGGCCCTTCCTTGGACACTATGTTAAATAACCTCCAGATGAGTTTCAATGCCATACAACTCTCCTTCCGTTGCCTCCAACTGCTCTTAAATGCAAGTAAAACTAAATGCATGCTCTTCAACCGTTCGCTGCCTGCACCGCTACAGCATCACTACTCTGGGCGGTTCTGACTTAGAATATGTGGACAACTACAAATACCTAGGTGTCTGGTTAGACTGTAAACTCTCCTTCCAGACTCACATTAAACATCTCAAATCCAAAATTAAATATAGAATCAGCTTCTTATTTCGCAACAAAGCATCTTTCACTCATGCTGCCAAACATACCCTCGTAAAACTGACCATCCTACCAATCCTCGACTTTGGCGATGTCATTTATAAACTATCCTCCAACACTTTACTCAACAAATTGGATGCAGTCTATCACAGTGCCATCCATTTTGTCACCAAAGCCCCATATACTACACACCACTGCAACCTGTATGCTCTCATTGGCTGGCACTCAATTCATACTCGTCGCCAAACCCACTGGCTCCAGGTCATCTACAAGTCTCTGCTAGGTAAAGCCCCACCTTTTCTCAGCTCACTGGTCACCATAGCAGTGGTCACCACACCTCTCCTTCCAGTTCTCTGCTGCTAATGACTGGAACTAACTGTAAAAATCTCTGAAACTGGAGACTCTTACCTCCCTCACTAGCTTTAAGCACCAGCTGTCAGAGCAGCTCACAGATCACTGCACCTGTACATAACTGTAAATAGCCCATCCAACCTACCTCATCCCCATACTGTATGTATTTTTTCAAATCTTTCTCCTTTGCACCCCAGTGTCTCTACTTGCACACTCATCTTCTGCACACCCTACCATTCCAGTGTTTAAATTGCTATATTGCAATTACTTCGCCACCATTGCCTATTTATTGCCTTAACTCTCTTATCCTACCTCATTTGCACATGATGTTTATAGATTGTTCTACTGTATTGTTGATTGTATGTTTGTTTATTCCATGTGTAACTATGTGTTGTTGTATGTGGCGAACTGCTTTGCTTTATCTTGGCCAGGTCGCAGTTGCAAATGAGAACTTGTTCTCAACTAGCCTACCTGGTTAAATAAAGGTGAAATAAAAAAAAGTAGGCATATCAGTTCCAGCTAAAGCGATTAAATATGTTTTGTTTCACTACCCCGTACAGTAGGTGGTGGCAGCAAACCGATAGATGTAGTCTGCCATAAGACCTTACAGAAGCAGAAGTTCCTGCTAAGACTTGAATTGGAATCTGTGCCTCATGCACAGCTATAGATCTCTGCGCTCAGGCAGCCTGCTCAAGAGCATCTGGCAACATTCCATATGAAAGTTGTATGGGATTATAATGATACCCAGCAGTTTCAATTTAGCTAGCTATCTAGCTAATGTTAATGGAAATCATATAAACTATCAATCAGATTGTTAACTAGCAAATATATTGTCCCCTCCTATCTAAAGCTGCTTGATAAAGCTAGCCAGTTGATGGTAAAGCTAGGATCAACGTCAGAGGCCAGATGGCGAACGCAACAGTGGCTGTCAATGCAATGGCTGGTCTGGAGTTGATCTGAAATGGACGATTATATTTTACATGATAAGCAAACTACTGTCATGCCTTTTGTATGTGACAAATAACATTTGATTTGATTTGAAAAGATTAGGGCCTAATTCATTTAATTCAATTGATTGATTTCCTCATTCAAACTGTAACTCAGTAAAATCTTTGAAATTGTTGCATGTTGCGTTTATATTTTTGTTCAGTATAGAACCCTTTTCACAGAAGGTCTTACCTGTATCCAAAAAGGGTTCTCCTACTGGGACAGCTGCAGAACCTATTTTGCAACCCTTTTTTTCTAAGAGTGTAGTGTTAGTAGATCCAAATGAAGTAGCACCGCTTCTAATAATATAAGATTGTAAAGCAAATCCAATTTTAACTTGCCTTTTTTTAAGTGCAAAAGCACTTCACTTGGTGAGCCATGTAAAGTTTCTCTCTTGCTCATTCTCTTTGTCGCTCACTCAAACTCAAACGTGTGGAGTTACATAGAAGAGGAAGATATTTACCAATTACACCCATTTCTAACACTGTTTTTTGCAGAAATGTGTAAGTAGATTTGTAGAATGGCGCCGGAGAGGATGGCAACTGTGTAATTTTGTTCATTTTTTTTGCATTCTCTCTAACTTGTTTTTTAAAACTTATTTTGTACATAATGTCGCTGCTACTGTCTCTTATGACTGAAAATAACTTCTGGACATCAGAACAGAGATTACTCACCACGAACTGGAAGAAGTTTTTTCCTTTAACGAGTCCCAACGAGAAGGACATACTGCTTTCCCTGGAACAGGCCCAAATCCCTGTAATTTGCATTAAGAGAAGATGGAGAAAAAGGGGGGCGGAGTTCGGGCTGCCTTTGAGAATTCGTAGGCGATCAAGAAAAACAAAACACTGCCATCCGTTCTATTGGCCAACGTGCAATCATTGGGAAATAAAATCGATGACCTACGAGTACCAGCATGTTAAATGTGCAACCAGAGGGAAAACAAATCTAGACCACCTTTACTCCACACACAGAGATGCATACAAATCTCTCCCTCGCACTCCATTGGGCAAATCTGACCATAATTCTATCCTCCTGATTCCTGCTTACAAGCAAAAATTTAAGCAGGAAGCACCAGTGACTCGGTCAATAGAAAACTGGTCAGATGAAGCAGATGCTAAGCTTTAGGACTATTTTGCTAGCACAGACTGGAAAATGTTCCAGGATTCTTCCGATGACATTGAGGAGTCACTGTGTACACTACATCAGCCACTGGCTTCATCAGTAAATGCATCGATGACGTCATCCCCACAGTGACTGCACGTACATACCCAAACCAGAAACCATGGATTACAGGCAACATTCGCTGTCGCTTCAAGGAGCAGGACTCTAACCCAGATGCTTGTAAGAAATTCCACTATGCCCTCCGACGAACCATCAAACAGGCAAAGCTTCAATACAGGACTAAGATCGAATCATACTATACAGGCTCAGACGTTCGTCGGATGTGGCATGGCTTGCAAACTATTACAGATAACAAAGGGAAGCACAGCTGAGAGCTTCCCAGCGACACAAGCCCACTACACAAGCTAAATTACTTCTATCCTCGCATTGAGGCAAGAAACACTGAAACATGCATGAGAGCATCAGCTGTTCCGGACAGCTGTGCGATCACGCCTCCACAGCCGATGTGAGTAAGACCTTTAAACAGGTCAACATTCACAAGGCTGCAGGGCCAGACGAATTACCAGGACGTGTATTCCGAGCATGCACTGACCAACTGGCAAGTGTCTTCAATGACATTTTCAACCTCTCCCTGTCTGAGTCTGTAATACCAACATGTTTCAAGCAGACCACCATAGTCCCTGTGCCCAAGAACAATAAGGTAACCTGCCTAAATGACTACCGACCCGTAGCACACACGTCTGTAGCCATGAAGTGCTATGAAAGGCTGGTCATGACTCACATCGACACCATCATCCCAGAAACCCTAGATGCACTCACGTCTGTAGCCATGAAGTGCTATGAAAGGCTGGTCATGGTTCACATAAACACCATTATCCCAGAAACCCTAGAGCCACTCCAATTTGCATAGCGCCCTAACAGATCCACAGATGATGCAATCTTTATTGTACTCCACATTGCCCTTTCCCACCTGGACAAAAGGAACACCTATGTGAGAATGCTATTCATTGACTACAGCTCATCTTTCAACACCGTAGTGCCCTCAAAGCTCATCACTAACCTAAGGACCCTGGGACTAAACATCTCCCTCTGCAATTGGATCCTGGACTTCCTGATGGGCCGCCCCCAGGAGGTAGGTGTAGGTAACAACACATCCTCAAAACAGGGGCCCTTCAGGGGTGCATGCTCAGTCCTCTCCTGTACTCCCTTTTCACTCTTGACTGCATGGCCAGGCACAACTCCAACACCATCATTAAGTTTGCTGATGACACAACAGTGGTAGTCACAACGACGAGACAGCCTATAGGGAGGAGCTCAGAGACCTGGCAGTGTGGTGCCAGGACAACAACCTCTCCCTCAACATGATCAAGACAAAGGAGATGATTGTGGACTACAGGAAAAGGAGGACCGAGCATGCCCCCATTCTCATCGACGGTGCTGTAGCAGGTTGAGAGCTTCAAGTTCCTTGGTGTCCACATCACCAACAAACTATCATGGTCCAAGCACATCAAGATAGTCGTGAAGAGGGCATGACAAAACCTATTCCCCCTCAGAATACTGAAAAGATTTGTCATGGGTCCTCAGATCCACAAAAGGTTCTACAGGTGAACCATCGAGAGCATGGTTGCATCACTGCCTGATATGACAACTGCTCGGCCTCCGACCGCAAGGCGTTACAGAGGGTAGTGTGTACGGGCCAAGCTTCCTGCCATCCATGACCTCTATATCAGCATTGTCAAAGATTCCAACCACCTTAGTCATAGACTGTTCTCTCTGCTACCGCACTGCAAGCGGTACCGGAGTGCCAAGTCTAGGTCGAAGAGGCTTCTAAACAGCCTCTATCCCCAAGCCATAAGACTCCTGAACATCTAATCAAATAGCTACTATTTGCATTGACCCCCCTTTTTGTACGCTGCTGCTACTCTCTGTTATTACCTATGCATAGTCACTTTAATAACTCTACCTACATATACACTTCCATTCAAAGGTTTGAGGTCACTTAGAAATGTCCTTGTTTTTGAAAGAAAAGCAAAAACAATTGTCCATTAAAATGACATCAAATTGATCAGAAATACAGTGTAGACATTGTTAATGTTGTAAATCACTATTGTAGCTGGAAACAGCTGATTTTTAATGGAATAATTATATAGGCGTACAGAGGCTCATTATCAGCAACCATCACTCCTGTGTTACAATGGCACGTTGTGTTAGCTAATCCAAGTTTATAATTTTAAAAGGCTAATTGATCATTAGAAAACCCTTTTGCTGTTAACACAGCTGAATACGGTTGAGCTGATTAAAGAAGCAATAAAAATGGCCTTTAGACTAGTTGAGTATCTGGAGCATCAGCATTTGTGGGTTCGATTACAGGCACAAACTGGCCTGTAAAAAGCACTTTTTTTTAATGAAACTCGTCAGTCTATTCTTGTTCTAGAAATTAAGGCAATTCCATGCAATAAATTGAGATTTGGCTATTTCTTTGAAACTCTGCAAGGTCTACCTGTTGTCTTCGGTGCATGTGACAAATAAAATTGGATTTGATTTTGATGTAATGATAGACCCAAAAATTTTGAACAAAATAATATTTTACCTCTTTTTTTGCCTAATACAGTTGAAGTCGTAAATGTACATACACTTAGGTCATTAAAACACGTTTTTTAACCACTCCTCAAATTTCATGTTAACCAACTAGAGTTTTGGCAAGTCGGTTAGGACATCTACTTTGTGCATGACACAAGTAATTTGTTTGACACCAACAATTGTTTACAGACAGATTATTTCACTTATAATTCACTGTATCACAATTCCAGTGGGTCAGACACTGTTGACTGTGCGTTTAAACAGTTTGTGAAATTCCAGAAAATGATGTCATGGCTTTAGATGCTTCTGATAGGCTAATTGACATCATTTGAGTCAATTGGAGGTGTACATGTGGATGTATTTTAAGGCCTACCTTCAAGCTCAGTGCCTGACATCATGGGAAAAACAAAGGAAATCAGCCAAGACCTCAGAAAAACAATTGTAGAGCTCCACAAGTCTGGTTCATCCTTGGGAGCAATTTCCAAATGCCTGAAGGTACCACGTTCATCTGTACAAACAATAGTATGCAAGTATAAACAACACGGGACCACGCAGCCGTCATGCCACTCAGGAAGGAGACACGTTCTGTCTCCTAGAGATGAACGTACTTTGGTTCGAAAAGTGCAAATATATCCCAGAACAACAACAAAGGACCTTGTGAAGATGATGGAGGAAACAGGTACAAAAGTATCTATATCTACTGTAAAACGAGTCCTTTATCGACATAACCTGAAAGGGCGCTCAGCAAGGAAGAAGCCATTGCTCCAAAACCGCCATAAAAAAGCCAGACTACGGTTTGCAACTGCACTTGGGGACAGAGATCGTACTGTTTGGAGAAATGTCCCCTGGTCTGATGAAACAAAAATAGAACTGTTTTGCCATAACTGACCATCGTTGTGTTTGGAGGAAAAAAGGGGAGGCTTGCAAGCCGAAGAACACCATCCCAACCGTGAAACACAGGGGTGGCAGCATCATGTTGTGAGGGTGCTTTGCTGCAGGAGGGACTGGTGCACTTCACAAAATAGATGGCATCACGTGGGAGGAAAATGATGTGGATATATTGAAGCAACATCTCAAGACATCAGTCAGGAAGTTAAAGCTTGGTCACAAATGGGTCTTCCAAATGGACAATGACCCCAAGCATACTTCCAAAATTGTGGCAAAATGGCAAAAGGACAATAAAGTCAAGGTATTGGAATGGCCATCACAAAGCCCTGACCTCAATCCTATAGAAAATGTTTGGGCAGAACAAAAAAGCGTGTGTGAGCAAGAAGTGTTTTCAATTATTTTTATTTAACCTTTAACTAGGCAAATCAGTTAAGAACAAATTATTTTTTACAATGACGCCTACCCCGCCCAAATCTGGACGATGCTGGGGCAATTGTGCGCCACCCTACAGGACTCCTAATCACGGTGTGATGCAGCCTGGATTCAAACCAGCGACTGCAGTGTGTTCCACCACTGCGCAAGTCAGGAGCCCAAAGTGTATTTTATGTTGACTTTGACATTTTGTCGCTTTGGAGTGCCTTATTTGCTATTCATATATATATTTCAGTAGGGATTATAAACCCAGCAAAAAAAGAAATGTCCCTTTTTCACTACCCTGTCTTTCAAAGATAATTAGAAAAAATCCAAATAACTTCACAGATCTTCATTATAATGGGTGCAAACACTGTTTCCCATGCTTGTTCAATGAACCACAAACAATTAATGAACATGCACCTGTGGAATGGTCGTTAAGACACTAACAGCTTACAGACGGTAGGCAATTAAGGTCACAGTTATGAAAACTTAGGACACTAAAGAGGCCTTTCTACTGACTCTGAAGAACACAGAATGAAAGATGCCCAGGGTGCCTGCTCAGCTGTGTGAACGTGCCTTAGGCATGCTGCAAAGAGAATGAGGACTGCAGATGTGGCCAGGGCAATAAATTGCAATGTCCGTACTGTAAGACGCCTAAGACAGCGCTACAGGGAGACAGGACAGACAGCTGATCATCCTTGCAGTGGCAGACCACGTGTAACTACACCTGCACAGGATCAGTACATTCGAACATCACATCTGCGGGACAGGTGTTATGCAGGTGAATGAGGACCCAAAAGCGACTTGGCGAAAACAGAGTCTTTAATCCAGTTTAAGGAAATAGCAATACTCCTAGACAAATCGGAGCGGTAAATAAAGCATAAAAACAATTTCACTCGTAATCACGAGAACTGACTGGAGACTCGATAATAAACTGCAGGTTGCCTCGGGAAGGCACTTGACCGTAGCAGACTCAGACACCTGCTCACCACGCAGCATCTGAGGGAAACACGACACGACAGGGCGATACAAAGACACAGCACGGTGAACAATATACAAGGATCCGACAGGGCAGAAACGGAAAACAAGGGGAGAAATAGGGACTCTAATCAGGGGAAAAGATAGGGAACAGGTGTGGGAAGACTAAATGATTGATTAGGGGAATAGGAACAGCTGGGAGCAGGAACGGAATGATAGAGAGAAGAGAGAGAGGAAGGGAGAGAGAAAAAGGGGAACGAACCTAAAAAGACCAGCAGGGGGAAAACGAACAGAAGGAAAAGCAAAATGACAAGACAATATAAGACAAAACATGACAGTACCCCCCCACTCACCGAACGCCTCCTGGCGCACTCGAGGAGGAATCCTGGCGGCCACGGAGGAAATCATCAATCAGTGAACGGTCCAGCACGTCCCGAGACGGAACCCAACTCCTCTCCTCAGGACCGTAACCCTCCCAATCCACTAAGTATTGGTGACCCCGTCCCCGAGAACGCATGTCCATGATCCTACGTACCTTGTAAATAGGTGCGCTCTCGACAAGGACGGGGGGGGGGGAGGGAAGATGAACGGGGGTGCGAAGAAAGGGCTTGACACAGGAGACATGGAAGACAGGATGGACGCGACGAAGATGTCGCGGAAGAAGCAGTCGCACAGCGACAGGATTGACGACCTGGGAGACACGGAACGGACCAATGAACCGCGGAGTCAACTTACGAGAAGCTGTCGTAAGAGGAAGGTTGCGAGTGGAAAGCCACACTCTCTGGCCGCAACAATACCTTGGACTCTTAATCCTACGTTTATTGGCGGCTCTCACAGTCTGTGCCCTGTAACGGCAAAGTGCAGACCTCACCCTCCTCCAGGTGTGCTCACAACGTTGGACAAACGCTTGAGCGGAGGGAACGCTGGACTCGGCAAGCTGGGATGAGAACAGAGGAGGCTGGTAACCCAGACTACTCTGAAACGGAGATAACCCGGTAGCAGACGAAGGAAGCGAGTTGTGAGCGTATTCTGCCCAGGGAGCTGTTCTGCCCAAGACGCAGGGTTTCTGAAAGAAAGGCTGCGTAGTATGCGACCAATCGTCTGATTGGCCCTCTCTGCTTGACCGTTAGACTGGGGATGAAACCCGGAAGAGAGACTGACGGACGCACCAATCAAACGACAGAACTCCCTCCAAAACTGTGACGTGAATTGCGGACCTCTGTCTGAAACGGCGTCTAACGGGAGGCCATGAATTCTGAACACATTCTCGATGATGATTTGTGCCGTCTCCTTAGCGGAAGGAAGTTTAGCGAGAGGAATGAAATGTGCCGCCTTAGAGAACCTATCGACAACCGTAAGAATCACAGTCTTCCCTGCAGACAAAGGCAGACCGGTAATGAAGTCTAGGGCGTTGTGAGACCATGGTCGAGAAGGAATGGGGAGCGGTCTGAGACGACCGGCAGGAGGAGAGTTACCTGACTTAGTCTGTGCGCAGTCCGAACAAGCAGCCACGAAACGGCGCGTGTCACGCTCCTGAGTCGGCCACCAAAAGCGCTGGCGAATAGAAGCAAGAGTGCCTCGAACACCGGGATGACCAGCTAACTTGGCAGAGTGAGCCCACTGAAGAACAGCCAGACGCGTGGAAACAGGAACGAAAAGAAGGTTACTAGGACAAGCGCGCGGCGACGCAGTGTGCGTGAGTGCTTGCTTAACCTGTCTTTCAATTCCCCAGACTGTCAACCCGACAACACGCCCATAAGGAAGAATCCCCTCGGGATCAGTAGAAGCCACAGAAGAACTAAAAAGACAGGATAAGGCATCAGGCTTGGTGTTCTTGCTACCCGAACGGTAAGAAATCACAAACTCGAAACGAGCGAAAAATAACGCCCAACGAGCTTGACGAGCATTAAGTCGTTTGGCAGAACGGATGTACTCAAGGTTCTTATGGTCTGTCCAAACGACAAAGGAACGGTCGCCCCCTCCAACCACTGTCGCCATTCGCCTAGGGCTAAGCGGATGGCGAGCAGTTCGCGGTTACCCACATCATAGTTGCGTTCAGATGGCGACAGGCGATGAGAAAAATAAGCGCAAGGATGAACCTTATCGTCAGACTGGAAGCGCTGGGATAGAATGGCTCCCACGCCTACCTCTGAAGCGTCAACCTCGACAATGAATTGTCTAGTGACGTCAGGAGTAACGAGGATAGGAGCGGACGTAAAACGTTCTTTTAGGAGATCAAAAGCTCCCTGGGCGGAACCGGACCACTTAAAACACGTCTTGACAGAAGTAAGAGCTGTGAGAGGGGCAGCAACTTGACCGAAATTACGAATGAAACGCCGATAGAAATTAGCGAAACCTAGAAAGCGCTGCAACTCGACACGTGACCTTGGAACGGGCCACTCACTGACAGCTTGGACCTTAGCAGAATCCATCTGAATGCCTTCAGCGGAAATAACGGAACCGAGAAAAGTAATGGAGGAGACATGAAAAGAGCACTTCTCAGCCTTCACGTAGAGACAATTCTCTAAAAGGCGCTGGAGAACACGTCGAACGTGCTGAACATGAATCTCGAGTGACGGTGAAAAAATCAGGATATCGTCAAGGTAGACAAAAACAAAGATGTTCAGCATGTCTCTCAGAACATCATTAACTAATGCCTGAAAAACAGCTGGCGCATTGGCGAGACCAAACGGCAGAACCCGGTACTCAAAATGCCCTAACGGAGTGTTAAATGCCGTTTTCCACTCGTCCCCCTCTCTGATGCGCACGAGATGGTAAGCGTTACGAAGGTCCAACTTAGTAAAGCACCTGGCTCCCTGCAGAATCTCGAAGGCTGATGACATAAGGGGAAGCGGATAACGATTCTTAACCGTTATGTCATTCAGCCCTCGATAATCACGCAGGGGCGCAGAGTACCGTCCTTTTTCTTAACAAAAAAAAACCCCGCCCCGGCCGGAGAGGAAGAAGGCACTATGGTACCGGCGTCAAGAGACACAGACAAATAATCCTCGAGAGCCTTACGTTCGGGAGCCGACAGAGAGTATAGTCTACCCCGAGGAGGAGTGGTCCCCGGAAGGAGATCAATACTACAATCATACGACCGGTGAGGAGGAAGGGAGTTGGCTCGGGACCGACTGAAGACCGTGCGCAGATCATGATATTCCTCCGGCACTCCTGTCAAATCGCCAGGTTCCTCCTGAGAAGTGGGGACAGAAGAAATGGGAGGGATGGCAGACATTAAACACTTCACATGACAAGAAACGTTCCAGGATAGGATAGAATTACTAGACCAATTAATAGAAGGATTATGACATACTAGCCAGGAATGACCCAAAACAACAGGTGTAAAAGGTGAATGAAAAATCAAAAAAGAAATAGTCTCACTGTGGTTACCAGATACTGTGAGGGTTAAAGGTAGTGTCTCAAATCTGATACTGGGAAGATGACTACCATCTAAGGCGAACATGGGCGTAGGCTTGTCTAACTGTCTGAAAGGAATGTCATGTTTCCGAGCCCATGCTTCGTCCATGAAACAACCCTCAGCCCCAGAGTCTATCAAGGCACTGCATGTAGCACCCGAACCGGTCCAGCGTAGATGGACCGACATAGTAGTACAGGATCTAGATGGAGAGACCTGAGTAGTAGCGCTCACCAGTAGCCCTCCGCTTACTGATGAGCTCTGGCTTTTACTGGACATGAATTGACAAAATGTCCATCAAATCCGCAATAGAGGCACAGGCGGTTGGTGATCCTCCGTTCCCTCTCCTTAGTCGAGATGCGAATACCTCCCAGCTGCATGGGCTCAGTCTCTGAGCCAGAGGAGGGAGATGGTTGCGATGCGGAGCAGGGAAACACCGTTGACGCGAGCTCTCTTCCACGAGCTTGGTGACGAAGATCTACCCGTCGTTCTATGCGGATGGCGAGAGCAATCAAAGAGTCCACACTGGAAGGAACCTCCCGGGAGAGAATCTCATCTTTGACCACTGCGTGGAGTCCCTCCAGAAAACGAGCGAGCAGCGCCGGCTCGTTCCAGTCACTAGAGGCAGCAAGAGTGCGAAACTCTATAGAGTAATCCGTTATGGATCGATCACCTTGGCATAGGGAAGCCAGGGCCCTAGAAGCCTCCCTACCAAAAACTGAACGGTCAAAAACCCGAATCATCTCCTCTTTAAAGTTCTGGTAATTGTTTGAACAATCAGCCCTTGCCTCCCAGATAGCTGTGCCCCACTCTCGAGCCCGGCCAGTAAGGAGTGAAATGACGTAAGCAACCCGAGCTCTCTCTCTAGAGTATGTGTTGGGTTGGAGAGAGAACACAATATCACACTGGGTGAGAAAGGAGCGGCACTCCTTGGGCTGCCCGGAGTAGCAAGGTGGGTTATTAACCCTAGGTTCCGGAGGCTCGGCAGACCAGGAAGTAACAGGTGGCACGAGACGAAGACTCTGGAACTGTCCAGAGAGATCGGAAACCTGAGCGGCCAGGTTCTCCATGGCATGACGAGCAGCAGACAATTCCTGCTCGTGTCTGCCGAGCATGGCTCCTTGGATCTCGACGGCAGTGTTACGAGCGTCTGTAGTCGCTGGGTCCATTCTTTGGTCGGATCCTTCTGTTATGCAGGTGAATGAGGACCCAAAAGCGACTTGGCGAAAACAGAGTCTTTAATCCAGTTTAAGGAAATAGCAATACTCCTAGACAAATCGGAGCGGTAAATAAAGCATAAAAACAATTTCACTCGTAATCACGAGAACTGACTGGAGACTCGATAATAAACTGCAGGTTGCCTCGGGAAGGCACTTGACCGTAGCAGACTCAGACACCTGCTCACCACGCAGCATCTGAGGGAAACACGACACGACAGGGCGATACAAAGACACAGCACGGTGAACAATATACAAGGATCCGACAGGGCAGAAACGGAAAACAAGGGGAGAAATAGGGACTCTAATCAGGGGAAAAGATAGGGAACAGGTGTGGGAAGACTAAATGATTGATTAGGGGAATAGGAACAGCTGGGAGCAGGAACGGAACGATAGAGAGAAGAGAGAGAGGAAGGGAGAGAGAAAAAGGGGAACGAACCTAAAAAGACCAGCAGGGGGAAAACGAACAGAAGGAAAAGCAAAATGACAAGACAATATAAGACAAAACATGACAACAGGTACAGGTTGGCAACAACAACTGCCCGAGTTACACCAGGAACGCACAATCCTTCCATCAGTGCTCAGACTGGACGGAGGGCTTGTAGGCCTGCTGTAAGGCAGGTCCTCACCAGACATCACAGGCAACAACTTCGCCTATGGGCACAAACCCACCGTTGGTGGACCAGACAGGACTGGCAAAAAGTGCTCTTCACTGATGAGTCGCGGTTTTGTCTCACCAGGTGTGATGGTCGGATTCGCGTTTATCGTCAAAGGAATGAGTGTTACACCGATGCCTGTACTCTGGAGCGGGATCGATTTGGAGGTGGAGGGTCCGTCATGGTCTGGGGCGGTGTGTCTCGGCATCATTGGACTGAGCTTGTTGCCATTGCAGGCAATCTCAATGCTGTGCGTTACAGAGAAGACATCCTCCTCCCTCATGTGGTACCCTTCCTGTAGGTTCATCCTGACATGACCCTCCAGCATGACAATGCCACCAGCCATACTGCTCGTTCTGTGCGTGATTTCCTGCAAGACAGGAATGTCAGTGTTGTGCTATGGTCAGCGAAAAGCCCGGATCTCAATCCCATTGAGCACGTCTGGGACCTGTTCGATCGGAGGGTAAGGGCTAGTGCAATTCCTACCAGAAATGTCCGGGAACTTGCAGGTGCCTTGGTGGAAGAGTAGGGCAACATCTCACAGCAAGAACTGAAAAATCTGGTGAGTCCATGAGGAGGAGATGCACTGCAGTACTTAATGCAGCTGGTGGCCACACCAGATACTGACTGTTGCTTTTGATTTTTATCCCCCCCCCTCCCCCCTTTTGCTCAGGGACACATTATTATTATGACATGTCTTTGGAAATTGTTCAGTGTATGTCTCAGTTGTTAAATATTATGTTCATACAAATATTTATATGTTAAGTTTGCTGAAAATAAACGCAGTTGACAGTGAGAGGACATTTCTTTTTTTGCTGAGTTTATATACATAAATATATAGCAATCAAAGAAAATATTTCAAAAATGTCTCAAATGAATACTAAACAACCATTCAAACTGCGTTAGCTCGGATTTACAATATAAAATATAAATATAAAGACTGGTATTTCACTTACCAGTCTAAAGTAGCTTCCACCCCTTTAGCTGTTGTCTAAACTATATAGTCCGTGACACTTTCCCGGTAGATTTCTGTTAGAATATCATCCAAAATCTGTATACCTGAACTTTGATTTAGCTTTTCCAGAATTAGTAGCCATTTATTTTCAAAACGGGTTTCACACAACAGGTTCCCACCTACTCATGTAAAGCACAGGTCATTGGCTATCTAGCTTGCTTGGTTTCAAAACAATCCTTTGGACAAAGATACAGTCAATCAAGTGAACACCGCCCATGTCATCGGCGCGCAATGACGCGTCATATCTTCCTGGCTAAAATAAACTTTCCAGTGGATATACTGAATGCAGAATGATAGCAAAGGATATACTGAATGCAGAATGATAGCAACGGCTGGTTACTTTTTAGAGTGTCTGAGGAATAAATACAACATTTGTGCATACTAAATGGACGTTTTTAGGATATGAAAAAGGATTTTTATCAAACCACACTACATTTTTATCTCTGGGACCCTTTGGATGACAAATCAGAGCAAGATTTCAGAATGTAATGAAATGATTTACCTTCAGATGTGAATGTATCAAACCTGTGTTTTGTTGTGCACTCAAACAATAGCATGTTATTTTTGCAATGTACTAGCTACTGTAAATTGGACAATGCAATTACATTAACCAGAATTGAAGCATTATGCCCATATAAGACACTTCTATGTACCAAATTGTTTTTGTTTAAAACAATATTTTAGTCACATTATGCATATTGAGCATCAACTGTGCAGTTGACGGGACACCGATCCATAGCAACATTATTATACATCTGAACTTATTTAGGCTTGCCACAACAAAGGGGTTGAATACTTATTGACTCAAGACATATCAGCTTTGCGTTTTTTATTCATTTGTAAAAATATATATATATATTTTTTAAATCCCAGTGACATAAAAAATGTAAATTGCTTTAACATCAAATGTGGAAAAAGTCAAGTGGTGGGAATACTTTCTGAAGGCATTGTATAGCATAATAATAAGCAACTAATTCTAAAACACTGATAAATATTAAAATGTAATCAATTACAAATTGCATGACCCTCCCCTGGACTTGATTTAGAAAATACTAAATCCTCCTCGACTGAAATAGAAAGCTTGTCCCTCCCCCATTCTCCTCATGGTCCCCGTTCTGTACATTTTGAAACATCCCTCAACACTGCATCTAGTAAAAATGGTGTATTTGATAGACATGACTAAACCAAGACAAAAACATGTCACTCTACATCATTCGGTTCTAAAAAATATCCATTCAGTAGAATGAAGGCTTTCTTTTTCCTGTCTTTGTTTCACATACATATACACGCATACACACATACTCAGTCCTTTCAAGTATGTATCCCACATAGCTACAGAATCGGATCGGATCCTCCAGCTGACAAGGTAAAAATCTGCTGTTCTGCCCCTGAACAAGGGCAGGCCTCGCTCTTCACCCATCGCTGGTCATGCTTCCCCGTCGACTCAGCCTCATCTCCACCAGGCCCAGCTTATTGATGGAGCTCTTGAGGGAGTTTCGGAACATGGAACTGGAAAAACAGTAGATGACTGGGTCCAGAGCACTGTTAAGATAGGTAAATCCAATGGACATGCTGAAGAGCTGTGCAGCCAATTTGTAAGAGTCACAGTCCCTGGGTCTGAACTTCTTGATATAGACCGTACTCAGGCCTGTGGCGATTCCGGGAAAGAAACACAGCACAAACACAGCCACGATCAGCCCAACCACCCGGATGGCCCGCTGAACCTTCTGCTCCTTGTCCAGTTGCCGTTGGCGTAAGATGCAGGCAATCCTGGCTGAGCAGAAGAGCAAGAGCAGCAAGGGCAGGAAGAACTCTCCGACGAACACTATGTTGTGAATCTTGATTGCCAGGGGAGTCACAGTGTAGGAGTTGAAGCTGCGACACAGGGACATGTTGCCAGTCTGCCTGAGGAGGTTGGTGGTCAGCAGGGGGAGCCGCAGGGAGATCACCACTGCCCAGATGCCCCCCGCCACCCATCCTGCCTGGGTAGATGTCATGTGGTTGACACGGTGGTGTGGGTGGACCACCTTGAAGTAGCGGTCGAAGGCCACGGTAGTCATGAAGGCGATGCTGGCCGAGCGGTTGACAGCGAGCATGAAGAGGTTCATCCGGCACCAGGCTTCGCCAAACACCCAGTGTTCCCCACGGAACAGGTTGTCAATGCGGAAGGGCAGGCAGATGAGCAGTAGGAAGTCAGCCAGGACCAGGTTAAAGAGGAGCAGGGTGTTGGCCCTCCAAGTCTTCAGACGGCAAGTGAAGATCCACAGGGCCATTACGTTGCCTGGCAAGCCCACTAGGAGCTCTATAATCAGGACAGGAGGCAGTATGTCGGCCACCAGATTCTGAGTGGCCAGGCAGTGGAAGGGCTGGTCCAGTCTTCCGGTAGAGTTACTGTGCACTACTGTTGCTTCATCAACCATCGTTAGATTGAGTATGTTTTTGCTTCCAGGAAACCTCAGATGTTGGTGTTTTTCACACAATCTGCCTCTTCTTCTTCCTCTTTTCAGAGCATCTCAGAGGATATCTGCACAAACAAGGCAAATGTGAGAAAATAACATCAAATTTGCCAGGGTAATTTATTCAAGACAGACGAAGAGCTGTTTTCTACAAATAGTCTGTTCATATGCCTACCTCTTTGTAAATAAAAAGGAAGCTTATTGGAGGTTCGTCTATTACAGGGCTTGGGAAAGAGCTCAGCAAAACCGCTTTCAGTCAAGCTGTGTGTTCCTTCGTCCTCATTGCTTGGTTTTTGCTCTGACATGCACTGTCAACAGTGAGACCTTATATAGACAGGCGTGTGCCTTTCTAAATTATGTCCAATCAATTTACCACAGGTGGACTACAATCAAGTTGCAAAAATAAAATGAAACTGGATGCACCCAAGGTCAATTTCAAGTCTCATAGCAGTACTTATGAATACTTCTGTAAAATTTGGGAATAAACTGTAATAAAACAATATATTTTCTATGCTCAAAATTGACTCCTCCCTCAGTGCATGTTCAATGAAAATGCTTGCCACCATAATTTGCAAATAAATTCATAAAAAATCCTACAATGTGATTTTCTGGATTTTATTTTAAATTTTGTCTGTCATAGTTGAAGTGTACCTATGCTGAAAATTTACAGGCCTCTCATATTTTTAAGTGGGAGAACTTGCACAATTGGTGGCTGACTAAATACTTTTTTGCCCCACTGTGTATATATATATATATAAGATAACTTTTCGCATATTCACTACTCACCGGTTGAGCGTTTGGGGTCAATGACTGCATTTGGGGTTGAAGAGCAGTTTAGAATCCTGTAGGTGACTTTGAATGTCCTCAACAGATCTCCTCTCTTGTGTGTTTCCACTGTTCAGGATTTTCTGTTGTTTTCTCCGAGAGGCGTCTTGACATACACTTTAAGACTGACTTCCTCCGAGGGCTGGCCAGAGCCAACATGACATCACAAGTGTGATCTCTGAGCTAATTCGGGGAGTTTGCAATCACAACCAAACCCTCATTTGAGTGTCATCTGGTTCCGCCATGTCTGCATATACAGTGCCTTCAGAAAGTATTCACACCCCTTGACTTATTCCACATTTTGTTGTTTTACAGTCTGAATTCAAAATGGATTCAATCAATTTGTTTTCTCACCCATCTACACACAATACCCCATAATGGAAAAGGGAAAACAGCTTTGTCAAAATGTTTGCTAATTTATTAAAATTAAACATAAATACCTTATTTACATCATTATTAACACCCCCTTTGCTATGCCACTCCAAATTGAGCTCAGGTGCATCCATTTCCTTTGATCATCCTTGAGATGTCACTCCAACTTGAATGGAGTACACCTGTGGCCAACTAAATTGTTTGGACATGATTTAAAAAGAAACACACCTGTCTATATAAGTCCCACAGTTGACATCACATGTCAGAGCAGGAGCTGTACCATGAAGTCCAAGGAACTGTCCGTAGATCTCAGAGATAGGATTGTGATGAGGCGTATATCTGGGGAAGGGTATAAAACCATTTCTAGAGTGTTGAAAGATTCAAAAAGCACAGAGGTCTCCATCATTGGGAAATTGAAAAGATATGAACCTACCCAGACTCTGCCTAGAGCTTACCATCCTATCAAATTGAACAACCGAGCAAGAAGGACCTTGGTCAAGGAAGTGACCAAGAACCCAATTACCACTCTGACAGAACTACAGAGTTCCTTGGCTGAGATGGGAGAACCTGCCACAAGGACAGCAGTCTCAACAGCACCTCACCAATCTGGTGGGAGTGTGGCCAGGCGGAAGCCACTCCTGAGAAAAAGGCAAATGACAGCATACCTGGAATTTGCAAAAAGGCACATGACAGCATACCTGGAATTTGCAAAAAGGCACATGACAGCATACCTGGAATTTGCAAAAAGGCACATGACAGCATACCTGGAATTTGCAAAAAGGCACATGACAGCATACCTGGAATTTGCAAAAAGGCACGTGAAAGACTGAGAGCATAAGTTAAATGAGTCGGTGGTCTGAGACCACAATTGAACTTTTTGGCCTGAAAGCAAAGCATTATGTCTGAAGAAAACCAGGCATCACCTGTCTAATACCATCCCTACCGTAAAGCATGGTGTTTGCTTTTCAGCGGCAGGGACTGGGAGACTGGTAAGGATAGTGGGAACAATGAATACAGACAAATAAAGGCAAATCATTGATGAGAACCTGTATCAGCGTGCAAATGACCTCAGACTAGGGTGAAGATTTACATTCCAACAGGACCATGACCCCAAGCATACAGCCAAATCAATGCTGGAATGGCTTCAGTCCAAGAATGTGAAAGTCCTTGAGTGGCCCAGCCAAAGCCCAGACTTGAATCCCATTGAAAGTCTGTGGAAACACTTGAAGATTGCTGTTCACCACCACTCCCCATCTAACTTAACAGCGCTTGAGAAAATCTGCAAGGACGAATGGGAGAAAATCCCCAAATCCAGATGTGCAAAAGCTGATACTGACACACCCAAGACAACTCAACGCTGTAATCGGCACCGAAGGTGCTTCTACAAAGTATTGCCTCAGCACCTATTTTTTTAAGTGTGTATCTAGAACAATCTTTTATTTAGATGTCACCATAGGAGAACCGTTTTTGGTTCCAAGTCGAACCTTTTAGGTTCTAGGTAGAACCGTTTTGAGTTCCATGTACAACCCTTTACACAGAGGGTGAAAGCCATGAAAGCCAAAATAGTTTACCTGGAACCAAAAAGGGTTCTACATGAAACCAAAAATGTTTCTCCTATGGGTACAGTACAATAACACTTTGGAACCCTTTTCTCTACAAGTGCGGTGGTGTGAATACTTTTGTAAATGAGATTTCCGTATTTACTTTTCAATACATTTGCAAGCATTTCTAAAAACATGTTTTCACTTTGTCATTATTGCGTGTAGATGGGTGAGGAGAAAATATTTAATACATTTTTTAATTCAGGCTGTAACACAAAATGTGTAATAAGTCAAGGGGTATGAATACTTTCTGAAGGCACTGTACTGCTGTATGACCTTGAGGTCTTTGCTCAATCTGAGGTATCATTGTGGTTATTTTAACATGCAACTGCTTGTTCACAGCGATAGGGGATGTTGGTCAAAATACCAGTGAGTCAAGATATGGACGTATTATGAGGAATAAGAGAAGGTTAAATATGCTGTCCTCATAAGAACAAAAACCAGGCATACAGTTCCACTATTACCCATGAGTCATGACATATGAGCAACATATACTGTATCAATCCAGAAGCTCCTTTTCGACCTAATTCCCCCTGGATCCCGATATACTGTAGTCTATGAACCAGTCCATGGATTGCACCTGGCTGAGTTTGGGTGTCTTAAAGGAGCATTCTGGGATGGCTACATCCGTTTTAAGACTTTTAAATGAATGATATATAGCCATTGATTCTTGAAGAAAAAAATAAAAATAAGAAAAATTGTCTGATCTATGAATAATGTTTATAGCATTAATGTCATAATATAACCATATACATCTCAAGGTAAAAACAAAATTGCCTAGTATGTGACAACAGACGGTGTTACTCTAAACAAAGTCCAGTACTCTGATCAAAGTCCATAGGAAATTATTTAGAAATGTTCAGATGACAGCACTATCTGTCAGCGATGTCTTAAGTCCTCGGTCTTCAGTCATTTTGAGGTTGCCAGTCTCACTCTATTTCACAGAGCACAGAACAGAAGTAACACATATTGCAAAAAAAAAAAAATAGGGGCACACAACCGCACCCACTGACTTTCACACTTTCAAAACAACACTTCTCCATGCACAAATACTCTGCAATACATTAGTGTATCTCTGTTGATAGGCAGATGTTAACCCCATGGTGGTGCTACTTTTACGGCCTCTGTTTGTTTTGTGTGCGGTGTAATAAAGTAGGAAAATAAGAGACCAGAGTCCAGCTTGCACACACACACACACACGCACACGCACGCACACACACGCACACACGCACACGCACACGCACACGCAGCAGCAGGTAGCAAACACTGTGGGAGGCCTAGGAGGTGGACCACACTCACAGTGTGGGAGTCAATTACCACTAAGTCATTCCCCTCTGTCTGTGAATGACTGTAAAAGTAGTTGAATCGTAATGTTTTGAGAGCCTTTCGAGGGGAAGATATGTGGTTTGTGAAAAGGACCTGTGCTAGATAACCTATGACATTTCTGGCACAGAACTGAAAGATATTATGCAAACTGTCTCGAAAGTGTACTTCCATTAGCTTTTTAAAACTCACAAATGTAAATGGTTAGACATTGGACAGATCAGCTTTGTATCAATATCTTGGTCACTGTGTAAACAGAGTACAGTGTACTACACTCTTAGAAAAAAGGGTTCCAAAAGGGTTCTTCAGCTGTCCCCATAGGAGAACCCTTTTGGGTTCCAGGTGGAACACTCTGTAGAAAAGGGTTCTACATGGAACCCAAAAGGGTTCTTCAAAGGCTTATCCTATGGGGACAGCCAACAAACACTTTTAGGTTCTAGAAGATAGCACCTTTTTTTGCTAAGAGTGTCGGCCGTACTTGCATGTTAGACATCCCACATTAACACATACCCACAATTCTCCCATCCCATGTAAATGTACACATCACATATTAAACCAGCCTGGGAGGCAGACAATGGTGATCCTCTCTGTAATTCCAGAGGACCTAGATGTAATGTCAGGGCTAGCCCATCCTTATCAGTGTCCCATAAGGTCATGTCCCTCACTCCCTTCGCCTGTCCTCAACTGATAAGCCTCACGCAGCCTGCTCTGAGACAGTAGAGAAAGGACCCTCAAAGCCTTAGTAAAGTTTACTTTGGCGACAGTGACACGCAGGCACACACACACACACACACACACACACACACACACACACACACACACACACACACACACACACACACACACACACACACACACACACACACACACACACACACACACACACACACACACACACACACACACACACACACACTGTTTGTCACTGATGGCCCAGGTGAGTGGTAAACCTGGTTGGCTCTCCTCCCCACCGCCTCCGCACTCCACCTTGACCTTAGACTGGAGAAGAGATGTCGCTCTGTACCTCTGATAGCATGGACTGGCTTAATGTTTAGCCTAGGGTCTAAACACACACACACACACATAGACACAAAGAGGCAGACCGGGAAGCATTATAAAAGGCAACGTAACCACAGAGACATACACGGCTCAGGGATGGAATCAGGAACACGACACGTAAGGAGGGTACTAGGCGGTAAAACTTTGGGTGAGTCATTGAGTCACTTTTTGGGGAGTTGGTTTTATAGGATTGCATTTTTATCACAAAGTCATTTTTTCAGATAACAATCATGACTATCAGCTAATCAATTTGTTACAGCCATAAATGTTTCTATGCTGAAATAAAACTTGTTCAGTTCTTTCCTAAGCTGAGTCTTTTACAGTAACAGCCTGATCCATAACAATCGCAGATAAAGTCAATTGTTTGTCTGTTAAATTGAGAACAATAGACTCTATAGACCATAACAATGCTGACATAGTATAAGCACATTTCTTAAACTTTGCATGGAATATCATAGAGACTTTTTAATAGGAAAGCATGTCGTGAAATCGTCTGTGTTTCCCCCGTGAGTCAATAGAAGACAAAGGTTATTGACTTGCACCCCCCTCCCCAACGTCAAAAATATTTTCACATGACACTCCCCTTTGTACGGTAGAAGAAAAAAAAATGCAACCAAGGTAAAAAACAGTTTCAAGTTGGATATTCAACGGATATTCGCTCTTTCAAACCTCAATAGCTTTCAAACTATTTGAGCCACAGACTCCAAATAATTGTCATGATGTTGGAAAAATTGCGCACAACATTGCACAGGTCTTATTTTCACGATTTGGACATTAATGTGCTTTCCAAAGCTAATAAACATGTGGAAATGTGAGCAGCATTTTGAATTCCTAATTGAATTAGGAAGTACAAACTTTGTTTACATTTGAATTTCAATAGCTCCTTAGTCATGTGACCTACTGACTTCAAACAAGGTGCAGAATGTCCACTCAGTGGGCCTACACATTGCACATCCTTTAGTTTGTCCATTTTCATCTCACATGATTTTACAGTAATTTTTCTAAATTTTAAATGTCAATAGCTCCTTGGTCATGTGACCTAATGACTTCAAACAAGTTGCAGAATGTCCACTCAGTGGGCCTACACATTGCACATCCTTTAGTTTGTCCATTTTCATCTCACATGATTTTACAGTAATTTTTCTAAATTTTAAATGTCAATAGCTCCTTGGTCATGTGACCTAATGACTTCAAACAAGTTGCAGAATGTCCACTCAGTGGGCCTACACATTGCACATCCTTTAGTTTGTCCATTTTCATCTCACATGATTTTACATTAATTTTGAAATGTTCAAATTTCGAATAGCTCCTTGGTCATGTGACCTACTGACTTCAAACAAGGTGCAGGATGTACACCGACTACCCTTCTATATTGCACACTTCTTGGTTGTATACTGTAAAATCATGCGGTGTAACGTACATTTTCATAGTTTTAAATTGCAATAGCTACTTGGTCATGTCAATTACACACCTAAGAAGCATACAGTGGATATACACCCATATTGCATAACCTCTAGTCATGTATCTTCTATATTGCTGTACATTATTATTAGTTTGACAATTAGGGGGTTCAGTTCAGTGTTGTGTATACCATTTTCTTTAATATTTATCGATAATAATTGGTAGTTCTAAGTACTTATTTTTCCTGTTTTTTTATTTATTTTGCCACAGTATTTAACAGCGGTACACAATAGGAGAGAGACAGATAATATCTCCTTTAGTCGTTAATATCACCCATAAAGGAAAAGGTCAAAGTACGAGAGTCATGCTATTAATTGTCCAAAGCAGGGATGGAGAGTGAGCTTGTGAGGTAGGCTGCAGTGGGTTTACTGGTCAATACATATACTGAACATGTAACCACAGTAATGGTGGCCAGTAAATCAATGAATAAAAAATTTATATTGACAAATTAAACAGAAATTGTAGACCTTTAATATTTTCCAACATGTCAACAGAGACTTTACTTCAATTAAGTACGAAACATGTCACCCTGTTAACTTTCTCTTTATCCCTGGTTGACATTTCAGAGCCTCTTCAGTGTGGATGGGGTATAGCTTACATTTTCAACAACAAAGACAGCACTTCCAGTTTGTGTTCTTCACTCTGTTGAACTCGTTTCTCTTCATTCCAAGGCACAGCACATGGAACCACCGTTGGCGTGCAAAACATTCCATCTAAAACAAAACAAAGCTTAACACGTTATAAATAATATCAAATATCAATGCAGTATGACGTATTAGCCATCCATTGTGTTATATCATAAATTGTCTTACATGTTACTAACCCAGTCAGTCTTTGGGCCACATCCAGGTTCTTTATCAGTGGCCCACATGAAGCAGTTGTTGAACTCTGAAATCATAGGCATTGCCCTGAACATATGGCTGTCCCACACAACAACATAGAAATATACATAACATAAAACAAATATTTACATTTACTTTGAATTAAATGTCATTACATACCAGACATTTTTAGTATAACCTCAAGCCATTTTATTCGCAGTTGCTCCATGTGTTTTTGAAGGTTCCATATCAATTTGGGAAGGGATGTTGGGGAAGTTCTGTGCAACTTCCTTGGTCATCTACACCCAAAATAAAATGGAGTTTTTGACCTAATTGTCACATAACAGCTAACCATCCATTATTGAAAATATAACTCTCAACCCTGCATTATAAAGACCCCACAGCTGAAGGTGTCCTGCTGCATGGTGGGAGTTATTCCCCCCCCCCCCCTTTCCACTTTGTCCAACCAGTCGTCTTTTCCATGGCAGGATCTTCTCATTTTGAGGTATTCTCTTTTTTAAACATAACGGGATTCTGATTAATATAGGCATATTAATACACAGGCCAAAAATGTATGCTGTTTTCATTATCTCTGTAATTTATGCCCCATTCTACACACAGCCTAAATTATAGGCACTGAACCATTTACAGGACAATAATAAAAGTAGCATATAGGATCCAACACTATCACAGAGTGAATAAATGTAGAGCGTTTGTAGACTTTAAGGAAAAAAATATTACGTGACAGTTTCATCAGTACGTGCTGAAAGAAAGTCATATCACAAAGACCACAGATGACAGTGCTCACCAAATCTATGACAACGGAGAATGAATTGTAAGCACCAAAGTGTGTTAAAGTGTGTTTGTCAAAATAATATCTGAAAATGTCTGTTTTTGAACATAATACCTCTATTTGCAATAACAATTTATGATATATACAGATGAGGAATATTCCATGTACCAACATGAAATGTAGGCCGGACATAAGACATTCCCACATACAGTATACACGTACATAGAGGTATTTTTCAGCTGTGATTTTACCCGTCTGAATCCAGAATGGATACGACAATGTGGCAGCACAGGATGTAATACACCCTGACAACAATCTACTTTTTGATCTTCTTGACTTGTTATGTGGTAAACTGCTACTGTGTGTCAAGAAAAGAGCCCCAATTAGGGGTTAGTGTCCTCCAGTTAAACAGGTCTGGTTTAGATGAAAAACTATTGCCCTGTGTTCACGTTCATAGGGGCATGAGAGACTAGTCAGTGGTAGAATTGAGTTGGCACTTTATTGGCCCAAACATCCACAGACCTACAAGGTTGAAGTTACTAATGGTCAGTAATTAGTATATATATATTTTTGCATTAATGCATTGTGTCTTCTAACTGTCCAAGAACAGGATACAAAGCAATAGAAAACATTTGTTCCCATAAATACAATGGAGGATGTCTCTCCTCATACCTCTGGCACTTGAGTCAGACTGCCAGACTGTGTAAAAACTTAATGATGGGGCCAGCAACGGAGATCCCATTGACTAAGCACCACAGAGACCAATCAGGAGAGAATACACAGGTCAAGGGTGCCAATTGAAAGTCAAGGGGTGTGTCTGTGCCTTTTGATTACTCTCTCTTTACAGAGAACCCCTGTGGTTCAAGTCAAGAGCTACCCATCCCCTTTCAGTCTGCTCTGCGCATGTCTGAAAGTGACAGAGCTAGCAGCCAAGACAGTTTTTCACAGTATGTCATAAAAAATGAGGGACATAAATATTAAGGTGTACGTCATCAGAAACATTCAGCTCCATTTCCAGTGAACTACATAATGATATTACATGTCCTTATACTTGGTTAGGTGCACATCTAATGTTCTTCTATGTTCATCCTTCATACTGTATGAATAATTTTTTACACAATATGTTTAGAATTACTGTGAATATAAAGAGCATATGTTTTTCATGAGGCCTACCTGTGCGCCTTCCTTTAAGCACCTCTGTTCGAACACATCTCCTGTCCTTGATCCATTCCACATACAGCCATTTGTGGATCTTTTCAGTGGTTAGAGTGTTGGACTAGTAACCGAAAGGTTGCAAGTTCGAATCCCCCGAGCTGACAAGGTACAAATCTGTCGTTCTGCCCCCGAACAGGCAGTTAACCCACTGTTCCTAGGCCGTCGTTGAAAATAAGAATTTGTTCTTAACTGACTTGCCAAGTAAAATAAAGGTTAAAAAAAAATTAATGAAAAATTAAATGTGAACGATAGTTATTGCGAGGCTGGAACATTTGTTAACTTCCCCCAAAAATGTTGAACACCCATGTAAAATGAAGGCCTGCAAAGCTTACAGATTTACGTCTAATAGCATGAGATTAAAGTAGACAAACTAAAGGGTGTGCAATGTGTAGGCCCACTGAGTGGACACTCTGAACCTGGTTTGGAGTAAGTAGGTCACATAACCAAGGAGCTATTGAAATTATAATGTTGAAAATTCATGTAAAATCATGTGAGATGAAAATGGACAAACTAAAGGGTGTGCAATATAGAAGGGTAGTCAGTGGACATTCTGAACCTTGTTTGAAGTCAGTAGGTCACATGACCAAGGAGCTATTGAAATTCAAAAATGTAAATAAATCATTTAAAATAGTGCGAGATGTAAATACACTTTTTTTTAAAGTGTGTGCAATGTGTGTCTATGCCATCAGGTTAGCTACAACCAATTTTAAAAGCTTTAGGTGTAATGGTTAAAGAGCTATTGAAATTTGAAAAATTTGATTTGTTACTATGTTGACGGTCCCTAACTGCTGTTGGTGGTCGTAAGGAAAACTACAGGCAAATATCCGTTGAATATCCAACCTGAAACAGTCTTTACCTCGGTAAAAATGCACACCCTCCCCCTTATACTTATAGAATTAACCCAAAACAATGTTTACGACCACAAATAACAATAACTGTAGCGACCCTGTGTTTTTAAACGTGGATATCGTCTTCGCCACCTCACCATGCTTTTGTGGCACAGTCGATACCATGCAGGGCTACGGGCCAGAAGGTTGAGGGTTTCGCAGACCACCACGGACAAGTTAACTCTCCCTACCTGTTTCAGTACGATCAGAGCCGGCTGCAGACAATGATCCGCTAGGTAGGAATCCAATTTACAAAATGTTGATGCAATGTTTATAATTATATAAAACATATGCAATTAATTTTCCACCAACAGGTTTCTGTGCCAAATGCACCACAGAACCAATAAGCCAAGCATATCAACTTTGGACGCTTCAACATCATGGTTTGCGTTTTCAACACCACAATCAAATAGACTTGTCAAACTCGACAAACAGAATATATAGGTCTTACATCCCTCCCAGTATCGAAGGCTTGGCTTGACAATCTCTGAATGTCATTACACCTTTTGGTGTTTTGTAACAGATGTCTCTTTCCATTGAATTAGCCTAATCAGATTAGAACATTGTGACTGTTTGTGTTTGTGTCACACATGAAAGGTAATACATTTAAAAAGTTAAATTACAAATACAGACTATATTAAAGCGTACGTTTGTCGAGAGGAAGCAGAGCAATTTAAGCTTACCTTTTTTAGACTTTTGTTGGCTCATTGTCCTGTTGAAAAACAAATGACAGTCCCACTGAGCGCAAACCAGATGGGATGGCGTATTGCTGCAGAATGCTGTGGTAGCCATGCTGGTTAAGTGTGCCTTGAATTCTAAATAAATCACAGACAATGTCACCAGCAAAGCACCATAACACCTCCTCCTCCATGCTTCACGTGTGAACCACACGTGTGGAGATCATCCGTTCACCTACTCTCTGTCTCACAATGACATGGTGGTTGGAACCAAAAATCAAACATTTGGACTGATCAGACCAAAGGACAGATTTCCACCGATTTCCACCATTTCTCATGTTTCTTGGCCCAATCAAGTCTCTTCTTCTTATTGGTGTCCTTTAGTAGTGGTTTCTTTGCAACAATTCAACCATCAAGGCCTGATTCACACATACTCCTCTGAACAGTTGATTTTAAGATGTGTCTGTTACTTGAACTCTGTGAAGCATTTATTTGGGCTGCAATGTCTGGTAACTTTAATGAACTTATCCTCTGCAGCAGAGGTAACTGGGTCTTCCTTTCCAGTGGAGGTCCTCATGAGAGCCAGTTTCATCAAAGCGCATGATGGTTTTTGCGACTGCACTTGAAGAAACTTTCCAAGTTCTTGAAATTTTCCGGATTGAGTGACCTTCATGTCTTAAAGTAATGATGGACTGTCATTTCTCTTTGCTTATTTGAGCTGTTCTTGTTTTTTTTAACCAAATATATACCACCCCTACCTTGTCACAACACAACTGATTGGCTCAAACGCACTTAAGAAGGAAAGAAATTCCACTAATTAACTTTTAACAAGGCACACCTGTTTATTGAAATGCATTCCAGGTGACTACCACATGAAGCTGGTTGAGAGAATGCCAAAAAGTGTTCAAAGCTGTCATCGCGGCAAAGGGTGGCTACATTGAAGAATCTGAGATATAAAATATATTTTAATTTGTTTTACGCTTTTTTTCTACTACATGTTTCCACGTGTTATTTCATAGTTTTTCGCTATTCATAGTCGTCGCTATTATTATACAATGTAGAAAATAGTTCAAATAAAGAATGAGTAGGTGTGTCCAACCTTTTGACTGGTACTGTATGTGGCCACATTATTATAGGACGACTTGGGAGAATGATGATCCACAAAATACAGCAGACTGGCCTGCTACTGTGCCTTTCTAGACCTTATAAACCATTCGAGAGCAGAGCCACAACTGATCCAAATGGAAGGCAATATTCAAATCACAGGGCTTTTGCGTCGTTGTTCAAATGACATTATCACTGCAGTTTACAGCCTTGGTGCAGCTTTGAATGATTTTACAGTTAAGCCTATTGCAGATGTGGACAAACGATCCACCTACCACTATTGTCACTATGCATGGTGGATAGAGGGCAGGATAGACAGACGTGTAGACTATATTGACCTGTGGTGAAGTTAGCTCCCGTGAAAAGCATAGTGCATAAGGGAAGTAACAAAACATGTTTACATAGGGGAGGAGCATGAAAGCAGGAAAGTTGTGATGAGGAAATGTGTCTAAGATGGACTCAATGATATAGTGAAACCTGCAAAAGGGGAAATGCAAACCAGGGAAGAAACATTCTCTTCAACATTTACACTCATCATAGCATCTTCAGCGGTGGTTTTCTGACAGTACCAAGTGAGAAAGTTCATTAAAATAGCTTCCATTATGGCTGGGTTTGCAGGATCACTCATGGGTGGAGCTACAGTAGTAAACATATATCTATTATGTATAACTATATCATTTTAGTGGTAGAATATTTGTAGAGTGTATCCTTAAAACCATTTAGTAAAGGGCCAACTTTATTGG
Source organism: Oncorhynchus gorbuscha (assembly GCF_021184085.1). Taxonomy (NCBI): domain Eukaryota; kingdom Metazoa; phylum Chordata; class Actinopteri; order Salmoniformes; family Salmonidae; genus Oncorhynchus; species Oncorhynchus gorbuscha. The sequence goes on from NC_060180.1 coordinate 23,617,407, forward strand.
GTGTAAAGGTCACACTGGGTGTATGGGTTACACACAAGTTGATGCTGTAACTAGTGGGAATGACTGTCTTACTCGATCTGACAACTGGGGTTTTGTGTATTTGCCTGGTGAACCTGCTGTCAAAATGACATTTCTAATATTGCATAACTAAACAGTTATCATACTGTAGGTATCACAGAGCTGTAACTGAACATGGAGACATACAGAGTGAACCATCTCAAACCATTCCATTTGGACATGCTAAGACATCATGAAGACAACAGATGATGAAGAAACATAAATGTGACGGAGAATAGTAGAGTTGTCTCCTGATATGCACTGGCATGGGTCTTTGACTATGTGCATTTAACCAGAGCATGCAGATATGTGGAGCAAGTATTTTGTGAGACTGTTAAAATGCCCTGTGTTGCATAATACTGTAACTGTATCACGGAACCCAAACCTGCTGCACGTGTGTGACATCCTGCGTTATCGTGCATACATTTATTTTGTCCCTCTACACCAAACGCGATCACGAGACGCAGGTTAAAATAGCAAAACAAACTCTGAACCAATGGCATTCATTTGGGGACAAGTCGAAAAGCATTAAACATGCATGGCAATTTAGCTAGTTAGCTTGCACTCGCTAGCTTTCTGTTTAGCTAGCTTGCTGTTGCTAGCTAATTTGTCCTGGGATATAAACATTGAGTTGTTATTTTACCTGAAATGCAAAAGGTCCTCTACTCCGACAATTAATCCACACATAAAACGGCCAACCGAATCGTTTCTAGTCATCTCTCCTCCTTCCAGGCTTTTTCATCTTTGAACTTATATGGTGATCGGCAAAACAGTTCATCTTTCAATCATCCACGTGGGTATAACCAATGAGGAGATGGCACGTGGGTACCTGCTTCTATAAACCATTGAGGAGGTGGAAGAGGTAGGACTTTCAGCGCGATCTTCGTCAGAAATAGAAAGGAATTCTATTTTAGCCCTTGGCAACGCAGACACTTGTTGGCGCCCGCGAGCAGTGTGGGTGCAATAATTGAATAACATGGCTTTCAAAATGTATTTTGCGATGCTCGCGCATGCGACATGTCCAGCAGTCTGGTCAGCATGTTATGCTGTGCACTCATCACTCGTAATCGATTGTACTGTCTGGACAGGTGAGAAATACTTCATAGCGTGCAACAAGTCTTGATATTCTCTTCCTGTGACAGAGGCTGGTGATGATGAGGAGGCCCCACCAGAGCCACCAGAGCGGGTGACCCATCGTCCCCTGTCCCCTCTGGGCCGCCTCTATGTCTACGCCCTGCACGGCTGCCTGTGTGAGGTGGGCTTCACCGCTGTATGGGACTGGTGGGAGACCAAGGACAGGAGGCTGGCAGGACACACCAGCCTTTGGGCCCTCCCCATGTATGCCTTGGCCATCTTCCTCATAGAGGGCCTGCGTGGCAGGCTGTTGGCCCAGCGCTGCCCCCTGCTGCTACGCATGCTGGTCTACACCCTGTTCATCTACCTGTGGGAGTTTAGCTGGGGCGTGGTGCTGAGGATTTTAGGAGCCTGTCCATGGGACTACTCTGGGTTTAGCTATAACCTGGCAGGGCTGGTGACTCTTGAGTACGCCCTGCCCTGGGCCCTGGCCTCACTAATAGCAGAGCAGCATGTCATCAGAAAAACTCTGAGAGTACGACTGGCTAACTGATGACTCTCTGTAGAGGATTACCAAGTCATACAGTCTCACCTACATCCTATTATATACACAGCATACTTAAGCAATAAGTCCCGAGGGGGTGTGGTATATGGCCGTTCTTAGGCATGCCTCATCGTGGAGTGCCTGGAAACAGCCCTTTTCATAAACCCCTGAGGTGACTTATTGCTATTATAAACTGGTTAACAATGTAATTAGAGCATTCAAAATAAATGTTTTGTCATAGCCGTGGTACACAGTCTGAATTACCACAGCTGTCAGCCAATCAGCATTCAGGACCTGAACCACCCAATTTATAAATGGAAACACACCATGTAATTGACAGTGTCCTCACAAACCCTTAAGTCTATCGTTTTCAGTGAGCATGGTAATAACTGTCAACATGGTAATACCGGAAAGCATTTTTACCGAGAGAGCACTAGTCGGTTGCCATGGCAGCGAATAACAAGTGCACTATCAAGCATCAAATGAGGCAAGCTGGAACATGACAGAATGTATCAGTCATCTGCTCTGTGGGCAGTACACTGTGCTGGGAAGAGAATCTACTGTAGGGCCACTGTCACAAACCCACACACCACATTCAGTTGTACAACCTAAGTACTGTTCAAACATCCTAAAGGATCAAAGGCTTCATATTAAAAACAGGTTTTAATTAGTAGGCCCGTCAAATATCTCGACTAACATTGCTGATTTCTAATTTGTTCTGCTATCTTACATGCATCAGGTTTGGACTAAGAGAAATAAAATGAGTTTTTCTGAAATTTGGGTTTAACTTGGTTAAATGGATGTTGTTGAAATTAATCTAATGCAGCATTGCATCAATGGAAGATAAAAGTTATGCTTCAGTGTGTGGTTTACATGAAGGGAAGTATTACAGGAAGTATGTGTGAACTTCCTCATTCAACCATCCTGACTGCTGGGAAGTGCTAACGAAACCATTTGGTGTGTCAACAAATAAAAGATCACATACCATATTTGTATTTATTTATGAACACTTGTACAAATTGTACAAATGTACAATTCAGTTTGAATACATTTCGAACACTGATTCAGGTGTTCATGCAATGGTTTCATTCCGAAAGCATGAAAATATATTGTTGTTGCTATGTTTATTTGTCAAGATGTTCTATTACAGTTTGTTTTGACTTCCTGTTTTACTCAATACCTACCCAAATCTTATCTTTGAGCTCATTAGAGTGTTAATCTTTAACGTCATTTATGACTCAGGGTTACAATCACGCTCTCTGCAGCAAAATAACATGCAATCCCTTTCGCTGACCCTCCTTTTCCCTTGTGCGTCGCAGCAGAGAGCGTGCTCGTCAGAGGTCATGCACGTCTCCTTCCTGGGTTTTGACTGACAAACAGGCAAATTCTCCCCTCCACTGATACCGGAAGCACCGGAATCATACAAAAACAGAAATTCAAACCGATTCCTCTAGCAAACCACAAAATAATAGCATCTACTGTATGAGTGCGCGACCTCTTTCTTCTTGTGTTACTTGAATACAGCATTCTTTCTCTAGCCATTATTTATTGGGGCAATTCACAAACATGCACATATCCACTCTATCATCCATTTCCTTTTCTTATTACCACACTCATCATCCCACTCACTGGCTGTGTCCCGGAATGAGTAGGCTGTCTCCTGTGGGCTGAGGGAACTCTTGGCCATCCAGTCACATGGGGAGGGATCCCTCCTGGGAGAGGAAGAGAAGGTGAGGACGAAAGTGCAAATAGACAGAAGAAAGCAGAGCGAGTGAAATGAAAAGAGAGAAATACCACACGTTTAAATAAATAGTGAAGGCATTGATGACGTGACAGAAATGCAAATTCACGAATGGATTAGTGACACTGTACCTGCTGCCATAACCAGACATCAGTTTCTTGTTTACAAACCTCTGTCTGCCCGGGGCCACACAGCATGGTCTGTCAGAGAGTAGTAGAAGTAACATTAGCACCACCATCATCATCTTTACACTCACTAGTCCGATAAACCAGACCTATAGCTCACTTTCCTCCTACTACACTAGTGAGCAACTTACTGTAACTTTCAATATTAGCAAGTCATGAGTTTGAATCAGTGGGGAGCTCAGTCTGGACTGGTTGTTGGTCGCTTTGAAAGGTTTCAATGAACGTAAAAGGTCAACAAATAGCTAAGTCATCATTCCAGAGTCACCTCCGTCTCAAACTGGGCTCTGAACATGCAGATGGGGTGTCAGCTGGCCAGGGAGGGACGTTGTTTTTCCACTCAGTCTCTGAAGTGGAAGGGGGTCATCACATGCAAGGTTTTCTGAGGCTGTCTGAAGTCTAGACAGACAGAAAATGATAGCACATTGGCCAACAGGGTTCTCGTGTCGTGGGACACACTTGCACAGCAAAATATCCACAACCCCGATATAAAACCACACAAAAAATAAAAGTCATGTGCAACACCTACTGAAGACCACCTTTCCCATTGTCACTTTGTGAGAGGGGGAGTCACCTGGGTTTAAATTGCCTGTTCTGTGCTGCTCCGACGCAAAAGAAACTGAGGACCACAGCATCCGCTGAGTATTCCCTGCCGAGCACTAATGTTCACAAAAAATGTTCTGTTTAATGCCAGACTAAATTCAATGACATGCGTCTCACTTTTGAATCACTAGCACCAACTGGGTCCACAGGTTTTCACAGTAAAACCCTCTCAAAATGTCTGTAGTGTCATCCACACATTACCTGAAACCACAGAGGCATGATTTCTTCTCTCTCTCTCTCTCTCTCTCTCTCTCTCTCTCTCTCTCTCTCTCTCTCTCTCTCTCTCTCTCTCTCTCTCTCTCTCTCTCTCTCTCTCTCTCTCTCTCTCTCTCTCTCTCTCTCTCTCTCTCTCTCTCTCTCTCTCTCTCTCTCTCTCGTAGGGGGGTCAAGGGGATGTGAGGTGTGACGATGTGTGTAAGAAGAAGGCATGGTGGATGGTGGTACCTTAAACAGTCTGTCTTTGAATGAAGCCTCCATCTCTCCAACACCAGCCCCACAGTGTTATCCAGTCTATGGGGGGAGTGGGGGATCCGAGCTGGGAGCAGAAATGTCTGAGGACCAGATATGGACACAGGAGGACAGGAGGACATGTGACACAAACACAAACCTAAAAAATCTGCATAGTTTTTTATGGCACTATCACTTATGTTAAACAGTGGACTTGGCGAGGGAAGCTTGGAATAGCTGTTGTTTCTCTCACCGGGGCCTTGTGGATATGCACAAGCTCCTGAGTGGTGCAGGGGTCTAAGGCACTGCATCTCAGTGCAAGGGGTGTCACTACAGTCCCTGGTTTGAATCCCGGCTGTATCACATCCGGCTGTGGGAGTCCCATAGGGTGGTGCACAATTGGCCCAGTGCTGTCTGGATTTGGCCGGAGTAGGCCATCATTGTAAATAAGAATTTGTTCTTAACTGACTTGCCAAGTTAAATGTATGTTTTCCATTCTCTACCACCTTCAGACATATGTCCCCTTCCACCAAGTAGAGCTGCACAAAACAAGACAGGAAGAGGACATGACAGTGAAAAGCAATACCTTCAGACTAGAAAAAACACAGATACATCATATCTTAGGCTTCACATCACATTCAAGTGCTCACTAAGCTATGAATGTGCTTCTACTGACCTCCAGTGGCTAGATTTTGTTCTTGAAAATGCAAGTGCAATCCTCTCTGCTTTGTAAATAGACTGAGTACACAAAGCATTAGAAACACCTGCTCTTTCCATGACATAGACTGACCAGGTGAATCCAGGTGAAAGCTATGATCCCTTATTGATGTCACCTGTTGAATCCACTTCAATCAGTGTAGATGAAGGGGAGGAGACGGGTTAAAGAAGGATTTTTAAGCCTTGAAACAATTGAGACATGGATTGTGTATGTGTGCTATTCAGAGGGTGAATGGGAAAGACAAAATATTTAAGTGCCTTTGAACGGGTTATGGTAGTAGGTGCCAGGCGCATCGGTTTGAGTGTGTCAAGAACTGCAACGCTGCTGGGTTTTTCACTCTCAACAGTTTCCCGTGTGTAATCAAGAATGGTTCATCACCTAGAGGACATCCAGCCAACTTGACACAACTACGGGAAGCATCCCCGTGGAACACTTTTGACACCTTGTAGTCCATACCCTGACGAATTGAGGCTGTTCTAAGTCAATATTAGGAAGATGTTCCTAATGTTTTGTACACTCATTGTATAAAGTCTTTACATAGCGCAAATAAGTCTTATATCACATACATAATATATCTTAGTCGTTTGAATGCCAATTGTCTGCAAGTGCTTGAGATATCATTCCTATGCAATGTCCCTATCTGAAAGTAAGCAACTGATGCAAGGACATTACCACGCTAGTTAGTTAGCAATCAGTCAAGCCACCGTAGTATCTTTCCTAACCCCCGTGCCTAACCTTCTCACATGAACTCAGTCAGAGGAACATCACTCAATCCTTTGCCACAGTATTTGGTCAATGTCATAGGTGAATGTTGGCCTTTTCTCCTACCTCCTCCCCTTCCTCTATGTGTTAATCATTGCTGGTGTTGGGACCTCCAACAAGCATGATGTTCAGCTGACACAAATGCCTAGAGGAGAAAGAAAATATGAAAGCATGCACTTTGCTCACATTCATTACCTTTGTCAATCTTTGCCAACATAGCGTGAATGATTCACATTTGACTACTAAAGATAGTCAGGGGGTAAACAGAACTTATTTTACAGCTCAACGTGATGGTAGCATGGTCCCATTTTAAAATAACAACAGATGCTTCATATAAATCCTATAGATGATTTGTGAAGCATCTGTGCTTATGAACACTTAATATGAAGACTTTCTAAGTTATAGTTTGTTTAATCTAGTGACACCGGAGTGTGCAACTAAAACTGAAACTATAACGATGTCTATAAACAAAACTAGCCCAGGCTGCTACTCACGTGAGTTTGTTGCACACTGGTGGTAGAAAGGCCCTTTCATTCTCTGCAATCCATTTGTCCACGTTCACAAGAAGTGGTTTCCCACTCATTATTGCAAAGTGATGTGAAAATTGTAACGGAAAAAATAACTCTTTGTGTATCGAATCATTTTGTCCTGTGTGTTTTTTTGTGGGGGGGGGGGGGGGTTCAGAGAGATTGAGAGTCCAAAGTACAGAAGTGGGATAACTAGGTTAGTCTGGTGTGATCGGTGAAAGGTTGCTTTCATTCCCACAATAAGAAAACTAGTGACAGTGATGTGGGCGGTCATATAAGACCAAAGCGGAAACACTTGTCAGTAATGTGATGGAGTGAAGTGATGAGGGGACGAGGACTGCACATGTTAATGAGTAGGAGGGAAGCAGGAATCACATTCAAATTAGCACTGCTGTCTCATAGAATGTACATGGATAAGCAAAGTATATTATAAAAGGTACAATTAAATTAGTTGTATTTTGTTTTTATGTTTAAAAAAAACATTTAAAATTGACTGTACTCTATGTTTGAACCTGTTTTATTGGCTGAGTTCATCACCTTAAAATCCCCTTCTTTTACCACTTACCACTTTTCGCAACATCAGCAAGACAAAGGAGCTGATCGCGGACTACAGGAAACAGAGGGCCGAGTACGCCCCCATTCACATCGACGGGGCTTTAGTGGACCGGGTTGAAAGTTCCTCTGTGTCTACATCACTAAGGAATTAGCATGGTCCACACACACCAAAACAGTTGTGAAAAAGGCACGACAACGCCTCTTCCCCCTCAGGAGGCAGAAAAGATTTGGCATGGGCCCTGAGATACTCGAAAAGTTCTACAGCTGCACCATTGAGAGCATCTTGACTGGCTGCATCATCGCTTGGTATGGCAAATGCTTGACATCCAACCGCAAGACGCTACAGAGGGTAGTGTGTACGGTCCAGTACATTACTGGAGCCAAGATCCCTGCCATCCAGGACCTCTATACCAGGCGGTGTCAAAGGAAGGCCCTTATAATTGTCAAAGACTCCAGCCACCCATAGACTGTTCTCTCTGCTACTGCACGACATGCAGTACTGATGCCCCAAGTCTGGAACCAACAAGACTCTGAACAGCATCTTCCCCCAAGCCATAAGACTGCAAAATAGTTAAGCAAATAGCTACCAGGACTATCTGCATTGACCCCCTTTTGCACTGACTCTTTTGACTCCTCACATACGCTGCTGCTACTTCTCATTATCTATCCTGTTGCCTAGTCGCTTTACCCTTACCTACAGTGGGGCAAAAAAGTATTTAGTCAGCCACCAATTGTGCAAGTTCTCCCACTTAAAAAGATGAGAGAGGCCTGTAATTTTCATCATAGGTACACTTCAACTATGACAGACAAAATGAGAAAGAAAATCCAGAAAATCACATGGTAGGATTTTTAATGAATTTATTTGCAAATTATGGTATATATATATACCAGTTGCATATCCACAAATCAGTTTCTCTTCTCATCCCCTCAGTCTCTTGTGGCCAATAGAGAAGGGTCTGTCATGGGAAGAGCAGGGCAATGTGATATCATCATCATCATCATCTTCATCATCACTCTGTAATCAAGCCCCAGGTGGACTAAAGAGCAGTTTCTCACATTTTCCTTTCCCATCAATGTGTTAAGGATCGGCCCCCTTTTTCCAATTTTGGCCTAAAATGACATACCCTAATCTAACAGCCTGTAGCTCAGGCCCTGAAGTAAGGATATGCATTTTCTTGGTACCATTTGAACGGAAACACTTTGAAGTTTGTGGAAATGTGAAAGGAATGTAGGAGAATATGACACATTAGATCTGGTAAAAGATAAAATACAAAGAAAAAAAAACTGTTTTTGTATTTTTTTGTACCATCATCTTTCAAATGCAAGAGAAAGGCCATAATGTATTATTCCAGCCCGGATGCAATTTAGACATTGGCCACTAGATTGTGTGCGCAAAGTTTTAGACTGATCCAATGAACCATTGAATTTCTATTCACAATGATGTATCAAGACTGCCCAAATGTGCCTAATATGTTTATTAATAACTTTTTATGTTCAAAACTGTGCACTCTCCTCAAACAATAGCATGGTATTATTTCACTGTATTAGCTACTGTAAATTGGACAGTGCAGTTAGAATAACAAGAATTTAATCTTTCTGACAATATCAGATACTTCTATGTTCTGGGAAATGTTCTTGTTACTTACAACCTCATGCTAATCGCATTAGCCTATGCTAGCTCAACTGTCCCACCAATCCTGAAGAAGTTAATGAGCTCCATTTCTCCACACTACATCCCCTCTCCGTCGATGTCCTGGAGCTTGGCAGGAGCCACAGTCTGCTGGGAGCTCAGTCTAGACATGCATTTGTGAAATCAGATTAGTTCTTGCTAATCTGCCTCCTTGGAGATGAAGGTCATGTGACAGATTTATCTCCCAAGCATATGTTAAAGAAGGCTGCTACATATGCTACATTTCCATCCCTCTCTCCCTCCATCTATCCATCCATCCAAATACAAGACAGATGATTGCTTAGATTAGTGGATAGATGATAATGATCTGAATTCATGTTGTCAAGTATGGTTGTTGACATGTTGAATTGTGATCCTCCAATAAACTATCCCTACCATACATGTCCCTACCATACATACAGTGTTTTTCATTCAGTTTACAATGTTAACATAACCATACTACAATAAAACAATGGACTCTTTTTCGAAAATAGATTATTATACACAAGCAAAACTGCATCATGTTATAGAGGGTAGCCTGAAGAGAAAGAACACGTTTAGTCAACAGGACGAACACAGGACTAGTGCACTACTTTTGTGAAAAAAGGTTAACTAAATGTATTTGAGTGTTTACCAGCATGTGTAACTTCAGTCTGTGTGCAAAACAGTTAATACTTGTGGAATATATAAATACTTGCTTGATATTTATTTTCCAGTTTCTTGAAATACTTTGCAAATGCAACTTATTTCTATCAGTCGTTTTACAATTTAAAGGACACCCTTATCCAAAGCAACTTACAGTAGTGAGGGCATGCATTTCCTACTGGTCCCCCATGGGAATTGAACCCACAAGACTAGAGTTGAAAGCATCATTCTCTACTACCATTTGATGCACATCATCACATCACAAACCAGTTGATGTGTCAATGTAGTCAATCAATGACTGTATTGTGCATTGTCTTTATGGTGATCGAAAGACCACAGGGACAGGGTAACAACTCTTACAATTCCAACGGTTGAATCCTGCAAGATACTGTTTTATACACCTACTTTTTTTTTTTGCCAAACCAGCAATGCTGACATTGTTCCTTAATTTAAGGTTAGGGGTAGAATTAAGGTTAGTCGTGTTGTTAAATTAGGGTTACGATTAGGAACATAAACTGTAGAACTATGTGGGGTTTAGCCATAACTTTGTGGCTGTGGTAACTAGTTAGGACCCTGTGGCAGCCACGATTTCACAGAAATTAGCAACTTGTTATGAAATGAATATTCATACTACAAACCACACAATATTATATCTCTTTTCAGATTAGCTGTCAAATACACACGGCCAATATAGGAAAATACATTTTAGTCACAATAGACTCGACAACGGATAGCTCTCTATCCATCCAATGAGCAGTTCAGGCGAACTAACGTTAGCAAGCTAGTTAGCTATGTTCAAACAACGCAAACGACTGATTCGGCAAATCAGTAATTTATTAAAGCTTAGTCGGGTCTTGATCGGTTTCTATGAGTGTTGCTGTATGGTTCTGGTTGTGTTGTAACACATAACAGACTATAATTACCGATAAATAAATCATTTTAAAAAAGAAGATAGCATCCGGTTTAGACTGTTCATAATCTCTATTGCTGAGCCGTAGAAGTGGAGCTCCAGTGGCGCAATCGGTTAGCGCGCGGTACTTATATGACAGTACATTGTAGAGCTATGCCGAGGTTGTGAGTTCGAGCCTCACCTGGAGCAGTATTTTTACTGCTGCAGAAGAGGTATTAGCCGTTGAACTTGAGATAACATTGAATACGTGAACCAGCCACTCAGTAACTACCTATACTGTCAGTGAGTGTCAATTAAGCAGTGTAGACCAAGACAATATCAGGTAGGGACTTTCTTCTCTAACATATTTTTTTACCTAAACCTAGTACAAATATAAAAATGTAGGTAGAGTAGCCTAGATATTACTTGTTAGATATTGTTGCACTGTGGGAACTAGAAGCACATGCATTTCGCTACCACGTGTATGTGACCCATACAATTTGATTTGATTCGATTTAATCACGATTTGTCATGTCTTAGCTACATGCTATTTCTTAGCTACATGTTATCATTAACATATATTCCTGCTGTTTTATGAAGACATACAACAAAATAGCTATCATCCACACTCCCATCCCGGGGGCCAGTCGTGTATAGCTATAACGGACATTTTGGTGACCTTATTTGACTTTTTCTGCTGCTTTTGAGACACGGTTCGATCCCACCTTGGGACACTACTTGATTGAGTATATAAAACACAAAACAATCATACTATTGATCTCTCTGTTATTATTCTAATATGTATTCATTATATAATTCTCAGTATTTATGATAAACCTTTAAACTGCACTCTTCCTCCAAGGCTCTCTATTTTTCAGCTACAGATGACAAACCTACACTGTCCAAGGGTTGCAGGTCTGCCAACTTCCTTCTCACACATTGTATTCAGAGAAATATCCAATAAACCAAAGACATTGCTTTATGAACAATCCAACATTTATTTTTGGCAACTGTCTCAAAGCTAAACTAAAAAGCAGCATTCCCTAAGTGAGGATGGCTTTCACTTCAGCAGTAATAAATTCATGAACTTCTTTGAGGAAAAGATCATGATTATTAGAAAGCAAATTACTGTCTCCTCTTTAAATCTGCATATTCCTTCAAAGCTCAGTTGTCCTGAGTCTGCACAACTCTGCCAGGACCTAGGATCAAGAGAGACACTCAAGTGTTTTAGTGCTATATCTCTTGACACAATGATGAAAATAATCATGGCCTCTAAACCTTCAAGCTGCATACTGGACCCTATTCCAATTAAACTACTGAAAGAGCTGCTTTCTGTGTTTGGCCCTCCTATGTTGAACAAAATAAACATCTCTCTATCCACCGGATGTGTACCAAACTCACTAAAAGTGGCAGTAATAAAGCCTCTTTTGAAAAAGCCAAACCTTGACACAAAATATTTAAAAAACTATCGGCCTATATCGAATCTTCCATTCCTCTCAAAAATGTTAGAAAAAGCTGTTGCGCAGCAACTCACTGCTTTCCTGACGACAAACAATGTATTCGAAATGCTTCAGTCTGGTTTCAGACCCCATCATAGCACTGAGATTGCACTTGTGAAGGTGGTAAATGGCTCTGCATCTGTCCTCGTGCTCCGAGACCATAGTGCTGCTTTTGATACCATTGATCACCACATTCTTTTGGAGAGATTGGAAACCCAAATTGGTCTACACGGACAAGTTCTGGCCTGGTTTAGATCTTATTTGTCGGAAAGATTTCAGTTTGTCTTCTGTTTTTGTCTTCTGTTTTAGGACCACTATTGTTTTCACTATATATTTTACCTCTTGGGGATGTCATTCGAAAACACAATGTCAACTTTCATTGCTATGTGAATGACACACAGCTGTACATTTCAATGAAACAAAGTGAAGCCCCCAAATTGCCCTCGCTAGAAGCCTGTGTTACAGACATAAGGAAGTGGTGGCTGCAAACCTTCTACTTCTAAACTCGGACAAAACAGAGATGCTTGTTCTAGGTCCCAAGAAACAAAGAGATCTTCTGTTGAATCTGACAATTAATCTTGATGGTTGTACAGTCGTCTCAAATAAAACTGTGAAGGACCTCGGCGTTACTCTGGACCCTGATCTCTCTTTTGACTAACATATCAAGACTGTTTCAAGCACAGCTTTTTTCCATCTACGTAACATTGCAAAAATCAGAAACTTTCTGTCCAAAAATTATGCAGAAAAATTATTCCATTCTTTTGTTACTTCTAGATTAGACTACTGCAATGCTCTACTTTCCGGCTACCCGGATAAAGCACTAAATAAACTTCAGTTAGTGCTAAATACGGCTGCTAGAATCCTGACTAGAACCAAAAAATGTGATCATACACTGGCTTCCTGTTAAGGCAAGGGTTGATTTCAAGGTTTTACTGCTAACCTACAAAGCATTACATGGGCTTGCTCTTACCTATCTTTCTGATTTGGTCCTGCCATACATACCTACACGTACGCTACGGTAACAAGACGAGGCTTCCTAATTGTCCCTAGAATTTCTAAGCAAACAGCTGGAGGCAGGGCTTTCTCCTATATAGCTCCATTTTTATGGAATGGTCTGCCCACCCATGTGAGAGACGCAGACTCGGTCTCAACCTTTAAGTCTTTACTGAAGACTCATCTCTTCAGTGGGTCATATGATTGAGTATAGTCTGGCCCAGGAGTGTGAAGGTGAACGGAAAGGCTCTGGAGCAACGAACCACACTTGCTGTCTGCCTGGCCGGTTCCCCTCTTTCCCCTGGGATTCTCTGCCTCTAACCCTATTACAGGGGCTGAGTCACTGGCTTACTGGTGCTCTTTCATGCCGTCACTAGGAGGGGTGCGTCACTTGAGTGGGTTGAATCACTGACGTGATCTTCCTGTCTGGGTTGGCGCCACCCCCTTGGGTTGTGCCGTGGCGGAGATCTTTGTGGGCTGTACTCGGCCTTGTCTCAGGATGGTAAGTTGGTGGTTGAAGATATCCCTCTAGGGGTGTGGGGGCTGTGCTTTGGCAAAGTGGGTGGGGTTATATCCTTCCTGTTTGGCCGTCCGGGGGTATCATCGGATGGGGCCAGTGTCTCCTGACCCCTCCTGTCTAAGCCTCCAGTATTTATGCTGCAGTAGTTTGTGTCGGGGGGCTAGGGTCAGTTTCTTATATCTGGAGTACTTCTCCTGTCTCATCCGGTGTCCTGTGTGAATTTAAGTATGCTCTCTCTAATTCTCTTTCGGAGGACCTGAGCCCTAGGACCATGTCTCAGGACTACCTGGCATGATGACTTATTGCTGTCCCCAGTCCACCTGGCTGTGCTGCTGCTCCAGTTTCAACTGTTCTGCCTGCGGCTATGGAATCCTGACCTGTTCACCGGACGTGCTACCTGTCCCAGACCTGCTGTTTTCAACTCTCTAGAGATAGCAGGAGTGGTAGAGATACTCTTAATGATCGGCTATGAAAAGACAACAACTGACATTTACTCCTGAGGTGCTGACTTGCTGCACCCTCGAAAACTACTGTGATTATTATTATTTGACCATGCTGGTCATTTATGAACATTTGCACATCTTGGCCATGTTCTGTTATAATCTCTACCCGGCACAGCCAGAAGAGGACTGGCCACCCCTCATAGCCTGGTTCCACTCTAGGTTTCTTCCTGGGTTTTGGCCTTTCTAGGGAGATTTTCCTAGCCACCGTGCTTCTACGCCTGCATTGCTTGCTGTTTGGGGTTTTAGGCTGAGTTTCTGTACAACACTTTGAGATATCAGCTGATATATAAATACATTTGATTTAACTGAATGTAGTTTATTGCAGATATTCTCCTCAAATAAAATGTAGCATACAAAAAATAAACAAGTTATTACAATTGATTTACATTGGGTCTAATGTGTGTGTGAGAGGGAGACATGTTTTTCAACTCAGAAAAAAGCACACAGAATTTCCCCAAACTGTAAACATTAAGCCATAGCCTTTTACAAAATTATCAATCACACTTTGATTTGATAGATATTTAGAGTAATTATGTAGATATTGACAATGGATATGAAGGAGTAGATCTATCCAATCCTAAAATAAAATGGACCAAACATTAAATGAACAAGTAATTACAACTTATTTACATTGTGTATAATGTATTTGAGTGCATGTTGTTTTATTTTTCCTTGTCAGCCACCCATCTCTGCTTTGTCAGTCTTGCAAGGCCCTGTGTATTGCACTTCTGGGTGAGGCTGTCAGGCAGTGGAGGAGTACATGGCAGATCTGAAAGAGAGATGCACAAAGTGACAGTAAGTATACAGCTCAACAACATGTCTGTGGCAGGCAAAATGAGAAAAAAAATCCAGAAAATCACATAGATTTTTTTTTTTTTTAAATCGGCAGGGATTGAGAAACTGGTCAGAATTGAAAGAATGATGACTATGACCCTAAGCATGCTGCTAAAGCAACACTCAAGTGGTTTAAGGGGAAACATTTAAATGTCTTGGAATGTCCTATTCAAAGCCCAGACCTCAATCCATTGAGAATCTGTGGTATGACTTAAAGATTGCTGTACACCAGCGGAACCCATCCAACTTGATGGAGCAGTTTTGCCTTGAAGAATAGGCAACAATCCTAGTGGTTAGATGTGGCAAGCTTATAGAGACATACCTCAAGAGAATTGCAGTTGTCATTGTTACAAAAGGTGGCTCTACAAAGTGTTCACTTTGCGGGGGTGAATAGCTATGCATGCTCAAGTTCTGTATTTGTGTTATTTGTTGTTTGTTACACAATAAAAAATATTTTGCATGTTGTGTAAATCAAATGATCAACCCTCCCCCCAAAAAATAAATATTTTAACTCCAGTTTGTAAGGCAACAAAAGAGGAGAAATGCCAAGGGGGGTGAATACTTTCGTAAGCCACTGTAATCATGCACTCATTAAATCTATTTAGTTGTAAGGCCTAGATTCAATCAGATCAAGTGTTAACCAGCGATAGCCGACACCCGCATAGCTGATGTTTTGGCGGTGTCTGAGGTGTAACTGCGTTGGATCTATCAAATCAGTCAGCAGCAGCTCTTGATCAGTGTCACAAAACTACACCCGTCCTATTCTCTTTAAAAGTTCAGAACCAGAAAGTGTAGGTTATATAGAAACAACGACGCTCAAATTCTAAATCATTAAACTAAATAATGAGGATTTCTGTCAGGCTAGTCGAGATGTAGATTACATCTCAAATTGCAATGTTCTAACTTGTAAACAGGGCTGCATGAGATTTCTGTTAATGCGACTCAGTGAAGCCAATGGCAATGTCCGTTTTAGGTATAATGCCAGGAGCCGCTTGTGAATTTGACCGTTCTAACACAGTTCCACATCAGACACCTCCAAAACAACCGCTATGTGGATGTCGGCTAATTCGGATCTGATTGAATAGAGCCCCAAGTGAGGGACAGTGTGCATGGGTGTATACATGTACCTGATAATTACCTGTATCACCTGTCGTGGCCGGTGTAGCAGATGCAGGAGCAGACGACTGCAGATGCAGGAGCAGACGACTGCAGCTGTGAAGACTGTGGTTGAGCTAATAGGGGTGTCAGATCTCAAAGAGGAACCATTTTTTCAGTTAAAATTATACAACAAAACAGAGTGAGTTAATGTATATATGTGTATTTGATAATTACCTGCACCACATCACACTGCTTTAGGTCTACAAGCCTCTGGAAGTTCCAGCGTGCCACTCCAGGCCTGGCCCAGCTTGGTGGAAAGAGGGTTACCTGTCACCCACTCCAGGCCTGGCCCAGCTTGGTGGAAAGACGGGTTACCCGTCACCCACTCCAGGTATGGCCCAGCTTGGTGGAAAGACGGGTTACCCGTCACCCACTCCAGGCCTGGCCCAGCTTGGTGGAAAGACAGGTTAGCTGTCACTCACTCCAGGCCTGGCCCAGCTTGGTGGAAAGACGGGTCACCTGTCACCCACCGAGCAGGTCTGAAAATGGGCACAATATAGTTTTAATGACTACACACTAACCTAAACAGAACAGACTATGGGAGGTGCACAATAGTACACAGAGCCATGACTACATGGCTGGTGGAACAAAAAAACACCTTATGGAACAGCGGGGACTGTGAAGAGACCCATGCATACACACGATAACATACGCACTGTACACACACGTACACAAGGATTTTGTGTTGTAGATATCTGGTAGTATAGTAGTGGCCTGAGGGCACACACTTAATGTATTGTCATGTTTTTCAAATTGTATAACTGCCTTCATTTTTCTGGACCCAAAGAAGAGTAACTGCTGTCTTGGCAGCAGCTAATGGGGATCCATAATAAATACAATACAACAAATTAAGTTTGTGTGTGTGTGTGTCTGGCAACCCACCCACAGACTTCATTTTCTCTACTGCTCATTGTACTTGCCCATGCAATCTGATGTGTGTGTGTGTGTGTGTATGTTCTGTGTTATTATGACTTAGAAGTATCAACCTGACTACATCCTTGTCGCAGGCCAATCAGTGATTAGCTTGGGAGGAATGACTATCAACCGTGTACAGTAAAAAGGATCTGGATTGACAAGTAGGCTAAATCATGTGAAGTTACAAACCTCTAGGGCTTAGTCTACACTCAATTTAAATAAAGGATGCAGGACATGAGCTCTAGGACCATGGCCTCAGGACTACCTGGCCTGACGACTCCTGGCTGTCCCTGTCTCCAGTCCACCTAGTCCTGCTGCTCATCCAGTCTCTGCTGTTTCTGTCTGCAGCTATGGAACCCTGACCTGCTCAAGGCTCATTGGAGGTACTAACTTGTCCCAGACCCCCTGTTTGATCCTGTCTCTCTCTACCGGGCCTACTGTCTCAACATCTAAATGCTCAGCTATGAAGAGCAAGTGGCATTTACTCCTGAGGTGCTGAACTATTGCACCCTCTATAACCCTCTATTATTTGACACTGCTGGTCATCTATGAACGTTTAAACATCTTGAAGAATAATCTGGCTAAATAGCTGGACTCTTTTGTAATCTCCACCAGCACAGCCAGAAGAGGACTGGCAACCCTTCAGAGCCTGGTTTCTTCCTAGGTTCCTGCCTTTCTGGGGAGTTTTGCCTAGCCACTGTGCTTCTATATCTGCATTGCTTGCTGTTTGGGGTTTAGACTGGGTTTCTGTATAAGCACGTTGTGACTACTGATGTAAAATGGGGTTTACTAAAATACATTTGATAGATTGCTTGTATATGCTTCTATTCATGTCAGTAACTCTAAATCTAAATGTGACATTGAGTTGTCTTATATTTCCTCAAAATGGAAGTTGTACCTTAAGCTAGCACTTTTTCCTGGTCTTTCTTGCTGGGGACAGGGGGCTTCAGGTTTGGGAATGGAGGGCCTAGAGAATTGGAATATTAACAATAATTAGTGTCCGCATGTATGAATGAACTGATTGATCTGAACTGATTGAGAATTGCTGATCATATAATGTATATGTCTATTTTCTTTAGAAAATCTGCCACCAAACCACACAATTCTATCCAGTTAGAGTGTACACAACCATTATGTTTTTATTTTTGACCTGGTAAAATAGGCTAACAACGACGCTAGCACACTACACCCCATATCAACCAACTAGTTGTAACAAGGCTATATTAAACTGTAACGTTGCTGTAGCCAACTACATTACATTATTATCCACCTAGCTAGCTAGTGATAGCATAGCTAGCTCCAAGGAAACAACCAACGAATGACATCAGGCTTTTTAACAATATATCCATCTATCTAGCTTGTATGATTGCATGTAAAACAACTTTACAGATGATTACAAAGCTTGAAAGCAAAGTTGACTTACCAGTATGCTGCTCTCTCGGGAACTAGAGTGAGTCATCCAGATATGAGGTTAGCTAGCGCCGTTAGCATTAGCTAGCTAGCAGCGCCAGCATATTAGGTATGAAAGTATCTATCCAGCAACAATGTCGTGGTCAAAAACGAAATAAACTATGTTTAGCCATGCTGACTTCGTAAGATAAATAATCATTATGCCGAACGTACATGTATGTGACTAACTAGCTAACTTTAGCTTGCCAGCTCAGTGACCGGTGATCCACCTACTCCTGTTTACAAATGTGACACTATTTGGTGGAAGGACTTTACTAAGGCCTAATATAAAGTGCAAATATATTATTCGTTTTTAGCTGTAAATGTAAGAAGTGTGTTTCTGACCCGCACAGTATTTCATCAACTGAGCTGAAGTTGTTCCCTCTCATTATCTATATATAGGAGGCAGCATGAAGGAATTTCTACACAAATCTATTGGGCTGTAATAAGACTTGCTGTTTAACTTCACCAAAGGGGATGGTATTTGATAATTAACTGCATTTGAACTGGAACAAGGTGAGAGTGACTGTAGTTGAGGTAATTTACCAGTATTACATTAGAATGGTGTATTAAGTATACTTCCCTGGCCAGCCTGCAATGTACTGTATCCACTCGGGGGCGCTGTTGTCCATGTATTGAGTTGGGTTGCTAGTTAAATACATCAATGAGGCTTGGTGGCTGGTCGTGACTGGCCACGCCTCTCATTCGTTGAATGATTTAGACACATTTGATTGATGCATCATTCGCAACCTTTCTGTTGACATGAATACAGTTTCTTTTAAATGTCAGAATGTTGATTTATACTGATTTGTCTGTGTGCGCATGTTTGAGAATGCTCCCTGAACTTGATCAAAATGTTTTCCTATACTGATCCAATGTTGAATACATCCTACTGTATACATTACACTATAGAAAACATGGTCAAATGTAAATGTTGCTGGGAAGAAGGTGTAAAACAAATGGATGTTAGGGGAATGTGAAAAGCTGATAAGAAAACTCTTTAGGAATAGGCTATAAGCTGTTATTTAGGTAGCACCTAATTAATTTAGACAGCCGTGTGTGAGTGGATGGATCCATTATGAAGAAAAGTAACACATGATAGAGGAGAGAGATTTTACAGTAGAGAAAACTGAGCAGAGAGAGCTTTGGCAGCTGGCCTCCCCCTCCACTCCGCTCAACTCCCCTCTCCCCTCCTCCTCTTCCCGACCCCAATACAAACACTCAGGATTTGACATCATCTCAAATTAAATGACTCCAAGTTTCATATAATTGACTCTTACACAGAAAGAACACAGCTGATTTAAAAAACATTCGGTGTCGAGGGATTTAACCTTTTGTCCATTTCGTGCCCTCCCAGGAACACTTGAACGCTAAATGCAATCAGCATGAGATCAGTGGAAACAAGGTCACAGCAGGTGATGAACTTGTCCCTCTTGTACTGCAAAAATGAAAAGTCTTCTCCCCACCAGTACCCTCAAGACTCTCACAAGCTCTGTAGCTGTATGGAGGAGTTTTTCAATTTAACATCAGGCCCGAGGACCCCAGCAAAAATCTGATAAGAATGAATTTAGGAGAATAGAAATGGTTTGCTAGGTAGGAAATTAATATCCAACTAGTCAGTGACAACTGTTTGGAGTTTGTGGCAGCAACTATGTGAGTTTATTACAGTATTATAGGCACTATGTCCTGGGATTTCCAATGACCTTCTATGTAGAAGAATCTCTTACCTTCTAACTACTCTGGGCATCGTAGAGCAAGACAGATCACATGTACGTGTTTATGAGAGTCTCAGCTTTTCATAGCTGGGTCATAATACAGCACAAACCATTTGGGACTCTACAGACGTTTTTTTGTGAGAGGACACACACTCATCCCAAATTGAATGGCTAAGAACTATATAATTGACTGCCCTTGTCTCACCAAAACCCCTCTAGCTCAGCCCCCGTTTATCACACAGACTAATGGCTGGTATCTATGGATGCTAAATAAATAGACACATTCAATGGTACAGCGCTAATGTTTAAAAGGGGTCGGCAATACGGTGGGACTCTGGGAGTTTAAAATATTAGCCTAAACAACATATGCTGTCAAAGCACATATCACAGCATACAGATGGCTCTACAATTATTTTGTGGGACATGCTTTATTTATTTATTTTATTTCACCTTTATTTAACCAGGTAGGCAAGTTGAGAACAAGTTCTCATTTACAATTGCGACCTGGCCAAGGTAAAGCAAAGCAGTTCGACAGATACAACGACACAGAGTTACACATGGAGTAAAACAAACATACAGTCAATAATACAGTATAAACAAGTCTATATACAATGTGAGCAAATTAGGTGAGAAGGGAGGTTAAGGCAAAAAAGGCCATGGTGGCAAAGTAAATACAATATAGCAAGTAAAACACTGGAATGGTAGTTTTGCAATGGAAGAATGTGCAAAGTAGAAATAAAAATAATGGATGTGCAAAGGAGCAAAATAAATAAATAAATTAAATACAGTTGGGAAAGAGGTAGTTGTTTGGGCAAATTATAGGTGGGCTATGTACAGGTGCAGTAATCTGTGAGCTGCTCTGACAGTTGGTGCTTAAAGCTAGTGAGGGAGATAAGTGTTTCCAGTTTCAGAGATTTTTGTAGTTCGTTCCAGTCATTGGCAGCAGAGAACTGGAAGGAGAGGCGGCCAAAGAAAGAATTGGTTTTGGGGGTGACTAGAGAGATATACCTGCTGGAGCGTGTGCTACAGGTGGGAGATGCTATGGTGACCAGCGAGCTGAGATAAGGGGGGACATTACCTAGCATGGTCTTGTAGATGACATGGAGCCAGTGGGTTTGGCGACGAGTATGAAGCGAGGGCCAGCCAACGAGAGTGTACAGGTCGCAATGGTGGGTAGTATATGGGGCTTTGGTGACAAAACGGATTGCACTGTGATAGACTGCATCCAATTTGTCGAGTAGGGTATTGGAGATTATTTTGTAAATGACATCGCCAAAGTCGAGGATTGTTAGGATGGTCAGTTTTACAAGGGTATGTTTGGCAGCATGAGTGAAGGATGCTTTGTTGCGAAATAGGAAGCCAATTCTAGATTTAACTTTGGATTGGAGATGTTTGATATGGGTCTGGAAGGAGAGTTTACAGTCTAACCAGACACCTAAGTATTTGTAGTTGTCCACGTATTCTAAGTCAGAGCCATTAGAGGTCAGCATGTGGGAGAAGTTGGAGCTCAGGGATGATAGACAAGTTTCCTACTAGTAGGCTAATTACCAGTTGGAGGGTGTTGAAGTGGATTTGTCCCAGTCATATGTAGTAAATACTACCTTCCCACTTGATTATGAATGCAGGGTAACCCCATTAAGACACATGTTCTTGTACTGTACTCTGGGAGTCGTAGGCCGATCTGCTGCTCTCTGCCCATATAGGCCTTCTCCTAAGGCACACACACACACACCACCATATCTCCATTTGTGGAGACAGTGTATTGTATGAAAGCTTGTCGGTTCAGCATAGACAGGTTTTGATGGAGACATGCCAAACACACCATCACAACCACAACACACGTGTTTGTCTATCCAAACATTTCCAGGAGTGTTTTATCTCTTTTTTTTCTCCCATTGTTCTTTTTTCCTCTCATCAGTCCACGCTCAACTCAAATGTGCCCTTGGGTAAATGAATCCCGAGGTTCTTCTCTGACATATTTTGTGTGGATTGGTGTTGGCTAAATGATGAACAGGACTGTAGTGAAACACTGAATGTGTGTTTGTGTTGTTCATGTAGTTGCTTGTGTGCACATCTTTTGTGACACAGGTATGTGTTCCAGTGAAATGGCACGCATAGTTTTCCCTTTCCAGTTTTATCATGTTGGAACAGTACTTGTTGGATGGTGTTCTGTCACATTGATTTCACAAGGTCTCCATATATCAAAGCTAAATTCTTCTCAAAATCTCCTTCCTCAGTCTGACGACTAAATGAGGCAAGGTGTAGGCCTAGCAGCATATGTACAGGGTTTGGTTCGTCATCATATCGGTATAGAATTTTATTTTACGAAGTTAATCTCATTGAGATTAAACATCTATGTTTTAAGAGCGACCTGGCTAAAATAGCAGCATATAACGTTTTATACAAAGACACATTTACAACAACCAGAAAGCACAGGTGGAAAACAGACATTTACCACTTGATCAGGCATGATGCTTTGGAGAGGTGTGGTGCATCTAGGGGGTCAAACAGAAGCTCTATCTTTTTTTCGGTGAAAAAAGACCTGTGAAAGGGTGAGATAGTGGTGAGACTTGGGAATGAACAGCAGGTGAAGGGTTTTTGAGCGAGGTGGTGGGGCCTGTTCCTTTATCTCCTCCTTCATCTGCCCTGGGGTGACCGAACTGTCATTCATTGGAAAATAAATCACTTTCTCCGCTCTGACTCATCTCTCACCCCAACAACACCGAGAATACTATCGTGAAGTAAAATATTCATGGGCAGGGCTCTAAAATGCGACCATTTTTATCACATATGCTAATAATTATTTTGCTGTGCGACTTGGAATTTGGGAGCACCTGTGCGCCAGGTAAAATAATCTGCCAGAATAATTAGGCTTCGCTGGAGGGGAGAGTGGGGTAAATTGAGACATTTGTTTACATTCAGAAATACAGTATTCTTTCTAACAAAGTTATCTACATACAGTACCTTCAGAAACTATTCATACCCCTTGACTTACTCCACATTTTGTGTTATAGCTTAAATTCAGAATGGATGAAATAGATTTTTGTCTCTCACTCATCTACACACAATACCCCATAATGACAGCGTTTCTAGCAATTCTTGCAAACCTATTGAAAATGAAAAACAGAAATATCAAATTTACATGAGTATTCAATCATTTGTAGAACTACCTTTGACGGCGGTTACAGCTTTGAGTCGTATGTCTGTATCAGCTTTGCACATCTGGATTCGGGGATTTTCTCCTATTCTTCCTTGGAGATTTTCTCAAGCTCGGTTACGTTAGATGGTAGCGGCGGTGAACAACAATCTTCAAGTTTTTCCACAGATGTTCAATGGGACTCAAGT